>NW_022589715.1:918423-1172385 GCF_004348235.1 Phoca vitulina | reverse complement strand
CAGGGGGGAGTGGGAGAGGGAGAAGCAGGCTTCCCGCGGAGCAGAGAGCCCGATGCAGGGCTCGATCCCAGGACCCTGGGATCATGACCTGAGCCGAAGGCAGACGCTTAACGACTGAGCCACCCAGGCGCCCCTAAGTATTGGTATGTTTTAAGGTTTGGTCTTAACCTCCTCATCTTTATTAATTCTATACACTCTTCCTCTATGATTTTACCATGTCAGATGCTGGTGTCACCCAAATTTGTATTTCCTAACCATCTACTACAAATCTATCTACTATCCAAACTATCTACTACAATATATCCTCATGTAGAGATTCCACAGGCAACTCAAACTTGAAATATCCAAAATCAAATTCATCATCTCCCCCCAATACCTCCATTCACCAAGTGGTCCTTAACAGAAATCTTGCTGCTGCTCCCCCATTTCACCCATCCAAACATCCAGTCCTCCCTTGGAGGGGAGGGAGGTCCTCCCTTGTAAACATTCATCAAATATATCCATTTCCTTCCCATTGCAGGACCCCTGTTCCTTCTGAAGCCTTATCCTTTATGAATCTCACCTCAGCTATGAATTCAACTACACTGAATTCCATTTATTTCCTCAGTATACAGAGTCCTCTTGTGCTTTATCCATCCTGTGTCCATGGCCTGAACACTCTTTCCATTTGGCCCCCTCACCTACCTGACTCCTCCTTATCTTTTAGACTCTACTTATTGTCCCCTCTTCTAGAAGCATTCCCAGGTGCCCTTCATCTGGGCTTGGTGCCCCTCCTCTGTGCTCCACGGGTTCTCATTCACTGCTCATCCTGGCACCAAGCTTACTACTGCATGTATTGTCTGACTACTTTTCTGCAATGCCTCATTCAGCTAGAGTCCTGTGAGGCCAGGGACCTCATCTTGATATGTTCTACTTCTAGCATGTAGTTCAGCTTTTAGAGGAAAGCTAGAGATGGATGAAACACTGAATGAAGCAATGAAACAATTTATGCCTACCACTTTGCCTAATACCATTCCAGGTGCTCCAGAAGATACAGTCCCTGCCCTTCGAGAACATAAAAGCTAACTGAGCAGATAATACATGGTAACTCTCAACAGATCAGCATAGAAGTGACAACCAGAAAATATAAAATGTAAATCCCGGGGGATATCAGAGAAGAGAAAACTCCTTTCTCGGAAGTCAAAATAGACTGTACGGGCAAGATCATTTGGGATAAGTCTTTGAAAATGAGCAGGGGTCAGAAAAACAAAGAGGAGTGCTTTCTAGGAAAAGGAAGGAAACAGGCATATTTGGGAGCTAATGAATACATCTTTCTTGCTAAAACCCTGGGTTCCTGAGGCAAGGGTCAGGTGATAAAATGGGAGATGGAGGCTTGAGTCAGACGAAGCAAGTCCTTAAAGGCCTGCCTGGTAAGAAGTGTGAATTTTATTCTGCAATCAGTGAGGGAGCTGGGAGGCTCCAAGGAGAGAATTCAGGAAGACTGACTATCCCAGGAAGATTCCTCTTGTGATGGCATGTGAGGCTAGTTGGAAGAGTGAGTGATGAAGGTGGGGAATTCAGTGAGGAGATAACCGAAGTCAATGAATCACAAGTTGAAAAACACCCAGATGAGGAGCACAGCAACGGGAATGGAGACATACACAAATATAATGACAGAGGGAGAATCAGTACAACATAGAGATAGGACAAAGGAAGTAAAGAATAGGCCGAGGAAGAGACGAGACAGTGGAGGAGGAAGGAGAGAGCCAGAAAAAACGACCAAGGGGGCCACCGAGAAATTGCCTCCAGGGCCTGCCCATGCTGGATGGAAGCTGAAATATGCTTTCTCCAGCGCCCACTCTACTCTGAGGTGTTAGGTTAAAGGACAGGAGTCAAAGCGGACTCCATGGCTGAATCAAACACTTCCTAACTCCCAGTTCACTTCTCAATTCAATTTCTAAATCACTTGGCTACAGTGGATGCGCTCAGTGTGTAATGGGCAAGGGGAGCCAGGCCAAGATCTAAATCAATTAAATTTATCACCTGAGTAAGGCACTCTTCACTTGGCGTGGTTCCATGTGCTTGAATTTCAGTGACCACAGTCTGGTCACATAACACCATTACCCCCAACAGCATGGTTCCAACTTCAGTTGTCACAGTATATTAATGCTGAATTACATAAAGCACAAACTTCACCGCTAGCTTTTTGGTCCAGAAAGCCCTGCATGAATAACAGATGCGTATCATGGTCACTAATCGATCGTGTCACTTCCACGACTGTCGGCAACTGGTCCCTGCACATCCGTCATTCAATTCATGCGCAGATAGACAGCAAACAGGTAGTCGTGCTGCCCTCTTATCTCATGGGAACAAACTCATAGGACATTTTACAAAAGCGCATAATCAAAAGAGGGTGTGCGGTCAACACAAAACGAAAGTGTAACAAAGAAATAAAAAGTGGTAACAGTGGTAGTGAAATTGGAAAGTGATTGTAAGGAAGAAGATGAAGATGTCCCAGAGGAAGTGACAGGGAAGGAACACTCGGTTCACAGATGTGAAAGCACCAAGGATAACATGTTGGAAGCGGATCCAAACCCGGGAAGGGACAGGACAATTCAATGCAGCAGAGAAAAGACAGTCCACATCGTACGTGACAAAATGAGGAGAAAGCAAACGTGTCCAAACTACTCTTGGTAAGTTCTCAAAGAAATAAAACAGGTTAATTCTCGGTGTTCCTAACATTTTAAATTGCAGGGCATTAAACTAATATTAGCTTCACTTTTTTTTTTTTTTTTTTTTGCATTGCCCTATACATTTATAACCTACAGTAAGAAAGCTTTAATGTTTTGACAAAAAATTTTAAAGGTCATAAAACTGGTCATTTTCCCATTGATTATTAAGGTCATTTTGCTCAGTTTCAGTTTACAGATCATATTTTTGGTCCTCCAGTACTATGTAGACTGCCTACAATCAGTACTAAAATAACTTCATATATGTAACCACCTTTTCTCTTCACAGAAATGTTAGCCAATTCACTTTCGTGAGACGTTTCTAATATCAACAGATTTTGAATCTAACATGAATTTAATCAGTTTTATTTAAATCTACCTTTAAACCCTGAGGCAGCTTTCCTAAAGTGTTTCAAGGATGCACCAGTGTAAGCAGATACAGCAATATCCCGCCACACAGCTCTAGGAACCTTGTGTCTCTCTCTGTTCATAAAGGAAACAGTTTCTGCTTGACTTATTTGAACCAATAAGTTGGCATTATTTATAACTATTTATGATTGAGAGGTAAAATATCTATTCCCTGGTTCCAGCATTTTCTAAAATCTAAATTACAGTATCAAGTTCTTTGCCTCAACTCAATAACTACACGTTGAGTCTTTGGTGGCAGGCACTTTTTTTATAGCTCAATAATCTTTTATATCAAAGAAAACAAATTTAAAAGTCAACCTACAAACTTAAGGTTTTAACTATGAATGGCTTCTTTCTGTTTCCCAAGTTCACACTGCTCTCAAAACAATCATCTAGTGATATATGGTCCATGCTGCCAGGGTTCTATAAAACCTTCTCAACACATGAAGAGGGAAAAGAATAAGTTATCTTTAAGGCTGACTTGAGAAGCCTGCACTATGCCGGCCGTAAGTCTAGCTGTGGACATGTAGGAGGTGTAACGTAGAATGCTGGCTGAGAAATTCCATCTCCTTGGCAGCCTGACATGTTGCCCACCACCACCCTAATTCACTCTATTGCATCACATGGTCACCTGGGACCTACTGCAAATAACGAGAGGTAGATGGGTCCTCGGCCTGTTACTCCAGAAAGTGTAATTTCGTGACAACCGCTCCCTATATCTCATGGTACTACTATTCGAGGTCAAAATGAGCAGAAGGATCCATGTTGGAAGAACAGTAAGTTGGAGGTTTTAAGTATGTCAAGTGTCTCAGTGCGTTCTGCCATCCACTCTGGTCTAGAAAACAACCTGCAGGACTCGAGAAATCAGGCTGATGCAACAGTCACATTTTACGTCACAAGCTGGAAGTTAAATGAATAGGTATCAACTATTTGTAATGCAAATACGAGCGAACTGAATTTTCTCAAGATTCATACTATAAAAAGCCATACTTTTTCTTTCCTGTTATCTCAGTTGACTATAAAAATGCTTCAGCTGCTTGTCCCCAAAAGGCGCCCTCGGAATGTACTCGACTTCCCTGCAGCAACATCCTGGCCCCTCCACCCACCTCCTCGATTTTCGTGCCAGCAGACAGACCGTTTCAAGTTATTGTGGCTAAGGCAGAACAGGGAAAACAAACCTCCATTTGAAGAAAAACCTACATCTGTCATTTCACAGAACAGACACACACATGATTTTGATTTGAAGAGCTACTTAAAGTTTCCCACTTGTCTCTGATTAGAAGAATAATGTTCCCTCAAAGGGTTGCAGCATTTTTGTCGATATCCCTGGGAGTATGAAAAACAAAAAGCAGTAATATTTTTAGAAAGTCAAAGTTACCACTTTATTTCTTCCCCTAAACATCCCTACACCATCCCCTCTTTTCAAGGGTACTCTTAAAGTCTATTCAGCCTGACAGTGGGTTAATACTGTAGCTGTTCAAAGCTTCTGGGTAACAAACATTAGATAATAATTAGATGCTACAAAACACTGCTCACTTTAAGAACCTATCCCACTGTTATAAAAACAAAAACAAAAACAAACCTTGACTGCTTGCCTTTTAATTCAGTATGCATCACCAGAAAACAAAAAACAAAACCTGGGAGCAAAGATGGAGGTCACATTCTTCTGAAGCAGGAACAGGGGAACGGAAGGGGCCTAGCCCTACACAGGAGCCAAGGCAGAAAGCATGGAGATTAGCAGGCATTTACTATAATCTAGGTTTGGGGTTTATTTATGGAACGTAGAGATTTACAATTGTTCTGCTCTAAAATTGTCTACAGCCAATTCTTGGTTATCTGTCTGCTTACATACATGGACTCACAGGCTCTACCAAGAAAACATGAGATACAGGGGTCCAGAACAACCTGTCCGAGAAGGCAGCATGTAAACTAAACCTAAAAGGAGAAGAATCCAGTGATGTCACAATTTGGCAGAAGAGCATCTGCAAAAGAAGAAATAATAGGAGCCAAGATCCTGAGGGGAGACAGGGCTTAGAAAGGCCCAGAAGCTCTGAGGAGGCTGATGTGGCAGGAGCGCGGGAGACAAGGACAAAGTGAGAGCATCTGGGTTGGAGAGAGAACAACATGGGCCAGATTCCCATTTCTTCCCAAGAGGATATAGGGCAACCAGTAAAGGTAGATAGAGAGCAACAGAATAAGTAGAAATAAAAACTTAAAATTCAGGATCAGGATGGACAGCCATCACAAGAGTCAGAACCAGGGAAAAAGAAAGAGGACAGAGAAGCAAGGATAAATAGGCTCCTTTATTATGTACACATGAAATATGCACTATAAATCTGCTTTGAGTTCCTGGACCTCATTTTACATTTTTGAGTAACTGTTTAGCCAGATTCAAGTTAAATTCCAGAAGGTTTAATTTAAAACTCATTAAATATAGAATCATTCCATTGGGAAGAGGATTTTTTTTTTAATGTGTAAGAGAAGAGATTCATGTTCTTGATAATACATGCAAAAGGAAAAAAAAAAAAAAAAGAGTCCAAAGGAATCTTGCAGCAAAGGGAAAAAAACCTTCATAGGAGTTAAAAATGCACCCACCACTCTCTCCCTGCCAGAGGGAATCTCTTTGTTTTACCTGCTCTGGTAATTAGGAAGACCACGTCATCCCATCCCCACTTATCAAATCCTGAAGTTTCTTACTGGGCTCGAGTTAAAGGGATTGCAGATTTCAACAAATGCAAAATATCAACCTTAATACAAACAAGAATTCCAAGAATGTCACTAGTTTTTAATGCTGTGTGCATTAGCAAATGCTTCAATACCATGTTCTGTTTACAGTCCAGGAGATATGAAGCTCTGCCACACACATGCACATTAGAGCTTCCAACTTGGGATGAGGCCATTCATCATCTCAGCTTTGTTTATGGCTTTCTGTTCCTTTAGCCTCAACATCACCATAGCACTCAGCTATCTAACTTGATCTAGTTCAATCCTCTGCACGACCGAAGGAGCTCCATTTATCGATGCTATCACAAAATTCTACTTCCTACCCTTCAGCCACAGAAGCTGTCAGGGCAGCTATCTCTTAAAATTCCTGAACACCAGGGCTCTTTTATCCTTAGAAAAAAAACATAGCAGCATTTAGGCTGCACAGTCAACTCAAGAATCCCAGGCACCTTGGGATAGGGGTATCCTTCAGAAACAATCTGTGAAAACTGAAGCAGATGTTTTCACTTTGTGGGTTACAGTGTCCCCATCTGCTAAAAGGGGTGGCTCCATAATACAATCTATGGGTTCTTTTCCATCCCTGAAATTCTGGTTCTCAAAAGTTTAACCAAGTTAGTCAATACAGTGAAATCCAGAATGCCCCATCTCATCTAATGGGAATGGTGGGATTTAAATTTGAAAATGGGGAAGAATGAATATCCAGACCCTTGCAATCTGTGTAGAAGTGACTGGGGTTACTCTGTTAACTGGTGTGCTTTATTGAATTATATGTATAATGTATAATCGGACACTGATTCAAACTTAAGTTTCCGTCTTACTGACAAAGCAGTTAATAAAATGCTCAGGGAGTTAGAAAAGTGGACTTCATTTGGGGGCATCATATAAGCATACCACACTGGGGAGATGGTAATGCTGCACCTAATGGGCGGTAAAACAGGTGTCATCAAACGATGACAGGCTTCGTCTTCAGAGACCCTATCTTCTACAAGGCTATCACTGCAAAACTCTGTACAGACCCAATACCATTTAGGTGACTGCAGCCTGGCATGTTCTTTGATATCACTGCAAAATGCTTTCTCAAAAACCAAGTAATACCACTTATGCCTCGTACCAAGGAATACCACTTAAGCTACATACAATAGTATTACAAATAAAGGTTAAAAACCTTAGTATTTATTGTAATATGCAAGCTCTGTGAGGTCTCCAGAGACCAAGTTCAGACTCCCACTAAGTTCAGTAATACCTGCTTGTTATTTGTTTATTCCTGAGCCGCAAGAAAGGACTTAAATGTGAATTTAGAATTTTAAAATATTTGCAGTCAAAACCTCAACAATACGTATCTGACTTGAGAACACAAAACTGCACTCAAACCTTCTGACATCACAGCCAGTCTAAATTCTAGAAGCTCTTTAATGTCTGGTGCAAATATGGCCTCCAAAAAAAGGAATGTTCCTCCAAAAGAATCCTGGAGCCATTTGCAAATTTGGGGCCGGCACCTAACAACTTGCGTCATTTATCAATCTGCCTTGTGTTGTAATTTATTTTCTGTTCCCTTCTACTCAATTTTGAATATGGTAAGAAAGAGGCCATGGTGTTCTCATCTTTGTATCCCCTGTATTTGATAGCACAGTATTTTACAGATAAGAACTCAACAAAAAATTCACATCAATCTCCTAAAAATTCCAAATGGAAGAGAAGCCACCAAGTACCTACACCTCTTTTACTCCTTTTTTTTTTTTTTTTTTTCTGACACATGGTAACTTTAGCATATACTGGAGAAGTTTTCTAACTACTAACTTTCTAACTATGTTCCAGAAAGTGCTAGGGTTCCACAGAGGTGCTAGAAAGTATCTACCAAATAATCTAATTCAACCACCTTATTCTACAGATAGTGAGCTACAGACATTGCGTGTGCTTAGGACAACATGGCTGTGTAGTCACAGAAATGGGACCAGAACACAGATATCCCAAACCCTGGTCCAGTGTTCTTGCCCACACAGCCCTTAGGATGGAAGGACCAAAAGGTGTCCTTCAAATCTCACCACAGAGTCTTGTCTCAAGCCCTTTTAAAGTCTTCTTCCAGAGACACATTTTTCATAACTGGTCATAATAATGTTTGCTAACAGAGCCCTAATTCAGATGAGAGGATTTAGCTCATCGAAGATCAGGGTAGACTCATGAACTTTTCAGGATCTACATACATAAGCTGAATCACACCAAGGCTTCTTGTTCCTCTAACAGCAAGACACATGGGTTTTCTGGGCTATAGACATCAGAGGAAGAGTAGAGGTACAGATTCAAGAACAACGAGATGAAAAAGGAAATGAACAGCATTTGTTGGATGGCATAGATTGGACCACTTCCATCACTGAGAACATTCTACTGCACACTGTTGTCTATCACTTGTCCCCTTGAATTTCAGTGAGGAGAGAAGTGAAGGCTAGAAGCTCAAAAAGTGATGTTTGCTCATTCAATGAAGATTTATTGTAGATCTACCACATCCATGTCCTATTCCAAGCCCTTGGCAAATATCAGTCAACAAAACAGACAAAATTCCCTGCCCTCCTAGCATGGAGCTTCTGTCATTTATAGTCCCTGTGAGAATCTGGGCAGAAGGAGAATTGCTTTAGGGCCCAGGAGTCAATCAGCAGGACACGGCTGGAGAAAGCTATTCTCTCAGTTCTGCAGGCTACTACCACCAATAGGACCTTTTCAAACAGTGTCAAGAGGCATCAGGCAAGGCAGAGAGCTGGGAGTTCTGGGGAGGGGCTTTCCCATCTGCAGTGGCCCTGGAAGGATCTAGACAGGAAGACCTGGGCAGATGTCATGTGGTGACTGCAGGTCATCAGCACTGGGAGAGGAACAGGGCACCCTTGGCGATCCTCAGATACACTTGCAGGAGGGGTAGGGGGAGAAGGGATAAAAGTTCTGTGTAGGAAGGTAAGGGTTTTGGGCTAGCATATTCTGAGTTTTTCATCATCACTCTATTCTATATCTACGAGCTGGTGAAGCCTACAGGGACATCTAGGTTACAGTTATGACACAATAGTTCACATCTGCATTCTTCTGTTACTACATAGCCATACTGTTTCATGTTACATATTGCTACAGAGCCTTAACATTTTTAGGAGCTACATAACATTCTATTACGTTGACAGATGATAAATTACATAGTTACTCTTCTGTTTAGATTGCCTTTCTTTTTAACTATCACAGATGAAGTTGCAAGGAGTGTTGTCAAGTATATAGTTTTATCCTTCTTAGTAATTATTTGCTCATGCATTAAACTAATATTTATTGTTTAGTATGCACCAGGCAATGTGCTAGGTGATACAGTGAACAAGTAAGACACTGATGAGCCAATTATACCTGCCTCATCATGAGGAGGACAGACAAGCATAGGCATTAAGATCAAGGGCCTGGAATGAGACCTCCAGAGGACACAAATCCCAGTTTCATTATTGGTGGTGTTAGGACCTTGGGCAATTTACTGAACAATTCTCTGTCCCCCATTTCTTCACCTACAAAATGGCAATAAAACCGTACCTGGCTTAGCGGGGTTGTTGACTTGAATGAGGTCATATATTCAAAGCACTCAGAACTTAGCACACAGTAAGTACTCAGCGAATGTGAGCCTCAGCAAATCAGCATCAACTTCATGAACAGGGTGCAATGGAATCATACAAAAGGGGAAACCAAACTAGCATTCTGACAAGAAAGGAACAGGCATAACCTTATAACTAGTCCGCTCAGGCGCTAAACTGTACCGTGTATTATTTCATTCACTGCTCTGTTTGTAGAATCTATTGAGGAGTTGTTGAATTGCTGAGTATATCAATAAATGAATCATCCAGAAAGAGCACATGAGTCACATCAACAGCATCTATCATTACCATATCAAATTCACATCTATCTTGTCAAAATTGGATCTTATTTTTAAATATTTCTACTAGTTGAATAGTTTCAAAATATTAACTTCAGAGCTTTAACATTTCACCTGCGCTCAGATTATACTATCACAACACTAATCTTGCACATCTTTACTTAGTAAGGATTTTTGACATTTCCCCTACATATTTCTTCACTGTTTTTATTTCCTCTTGTTTGACATATTTATGTTTATGTATTTTATGTATCCCTTAAAGTCTTAATGATTTTAATTACTTTCATGATATTTCATGGACAATAGATTTCAAGATCTTGTTTGTCCTTTGATGAAATAATCTTTGTAAACATATTTCCTGTTCCATTTCGTTTAGTTTGTTTTGGATACACACATTTTAATGTTTCATATAATTAACTTTGTAAGCTCTTTTCTCCCGGTTTCATTACTTTAAAACCTACTATACCTCCAAGTATCTGATAAATAACCTATTTCATGCTAGCTTTCTAGATTATTTTCATCTCTTTTGCTAAATTGTGTAACTCATCCCATCTGGAGTTTTCACCCAGGGGATAAATATGGATTATAACTAATTTTGCTTCAAACTGCAATCTAATTATCTTAATATTTATTACATAAAACTTGCTTTCCCACTTTTTAAAGATAAGCAGGTATTTTGAAAAGAAGGTTTCAAAATCGGGAAAACATAACGTGGTGGGAAATAAAAAAGAAAAGCAATGTGGCAGTTTCGGGCGGAGCTGGGGCTGGGAGCTCGGGGAAGAATGCAGGATAAACAGGAGTCGAGGCGTAGGACGAACACAAGAGAGTAGAAACATTCCCTGTGAGACATCAAAGAAGAAACATACTGGATCATAAAATGAAATGGGGTCTGTAAAATCCAGGCAGATGCCAAAAGGGATAAATTCTGGGTAGACAATGTTTGGGAACCACTACTATAAACACCAGTCCACATGGGCCGTCTACAGCTTCCTTTTATCCCCACCCTCTATGGATCATTAGTCTCCCATGACTCCCACCTAACTGCCCCACTCACAGGGAGGAGATACCACCGCAAGGCCGATTTCTCTATCCTCGCCTTGTTCCTTTTAAGGGGCAGGGAACTCTTCAGCCTTCTCTTCCCGAGTAGTGAGCAGTCCCCGACAAGCAGCAAGGCAGGTAACGTTGAGCGGCAGCACCAAGAGTCAAAACCACCACAATGAAGAAATTATCCATTCCCAAGAGAATGGATAGATCTCCAATCTATCTAGATACCTGAACGGAAAACCCTCAGGCGGGACAACAGGCTCCCAATGCCTGGTTTACATAGGAAAGAGCCCAAACAGATTGTGGACTACAAGCCTCCGTGTAACACAAAAATGCCCAAGGAAAACCAGTTTAGAGGCTGGTGGGTAAGCTATCCCCCACACTGATGGTTTCAAAGTCTTACACAGAGGTCACAGGATGTACACACAGGTGTGGACAGAAATTGCCCACACTCACAGTCAAAATGGGCTGAATAACCACCTGACCATTGCTGCCGTGATTACATACCAGTTGCTCCTTCAGTTAGTACGAAAACAACTGTCTTTTCACTTCTTTGCCTCTTAGACTTACAGGCCTTACTTGAAGGTACTGAAGTTATAGACAGAAGAATGGGTTTTTACAAATACTGAATACTAAAAATTCCTTTCTTTTTTTAAAAAAAGATTTATTTATTTGAAAGAGAGAGACGGTGGGGTGGAGGTAGGGAGACCTACCCCGTAAGTACGGGGAGGGGCAGAGGGAGAAAATCTTCAAGCAGACCCCACCCCCCACCCCCCGGCCAAATGCAGAGCTGGACGCGGGGCTCGATCTCACAACCTGTGAGATCCTGACCTGAGCCGAAACCAAGAGTTAGATGCTTAACCAACTGAGCCACCCAGGCACCCCAATACTAAAAATTTCTAAGACTGCATCCCAAGTTTCAACCTCTTAGATTAAAAAAATTTTTTAATCCAGATTTCTTATTTCACACAGCATCCCATTTTTCGTTATGTACCTGTGTGCAGAGAAGGATGAAAATGTGTAAGAGGAACTAGAATGTGATCTATGGACATTACCATTAATGTGGATGGTAGAAAAGAAGTTCTCAAGTAGCTTCTCCTGGATCATTCCTTCTGAGATACAGACTCCTCTGAGCTGAAAGCTGAACACATCAATATCCTGCCTATCTATTCCAGAGATGCTGTGTTTCCCCTGCAGAAGATATCAAAACTCAATCATGGCAGAAGGGCTCTTCTTGATCTAGCTCTTGCTACCTGTCTAGCCTGCTTTCCCACTGTTGCTGTCATGGTCTCTTCAGTCCCATTTATACCCAACCCTTGGTCGGTTCTAAGTGTGCCATGCTCCGCCTCACACGTGTGGTTCCATACGGTCTCTTTCCTCTCTCCTTCCCAACTTACCATCCCAACCCTGCTGCCTCAACCCAAGCCTCTAACGAAGTTTTACCTCATCACTAAGGCCTTCCCTAACGATGTGAGAGAAGAGCTGACAGACCCCACTCCCTGCCACATCGTCAGAGCAACGCACATATGTGTGCGGCAGCATGGCACAGAGAGCAATGAGCTGGAACTTTCTGGGTGTCTGTCTGACTTCCTCAAAAGGCCATGAGCTCCTGGAGGGAAGAAATCTTGTTCAGGACCTTGCCTCTTTCAGTGGCCCATCCTTAGAGTTTAGCAAAATGCTAGTCACATGGTCGGTACCTGATATTTTTTGAATGAATAAATGAGCAAATGGAACTTTTTACAGAACATTTTTTTTTTAAAGATTTTATTTATTTATTCATGAGAGACAGAGAGAGAGACAGACAGAGGCAGAGGGAGAAGCAGGCTCCCCGCGGAGCAGGGAGCCCGATGCGGGACTCGATCCCAGGACCCTGGGATCATGACCTGAGCCGAAGGCAGACGCTTAACCGACTGAGCCACCCAGGCGTCCCTACAGAACATTTTTTGATTGTGAAGCCAACTGAACGCCAAATTCTAGATTTTCTTTATAGTTTGCTTTCCAGTTTCTTACCCTTGTCTTACCTGACCCTAAATGGACCGTTAATATTATACTAGTCATTTGCTTTTACTGCCTTCCAAATCATTTCACTTAATTTTCATTAAAAAAACTCATTTTTTGACTGGTTTACATAATATTTCATTCAATGATGTAATTTCTGGTCAGAAACAAAAGAACTGACCCTCTGTAGCCATTCAGCTCAGACCTGGGAGGTATATGGTATACATGGGGTGAACTATCAGGCAGGAAGATTTAGTATGTCGTGGGCATCAGTCAGTATATTCTAAAAAAAGGAGTGGAGGGAGTTGGTTAATTTGAAAAGTTAGTTAGATAGAGGTAGTTTTAGAGAGCTTCTACCACAGATTGCTTAAAATCACACAGCAGAACTTTCCAGAGTCAAATGCTAAAGCTATTCAAAGCCACGTGATTCATTACTGACTGATGAGATGAGCCAAGATGTCTCCTTCCATTTAACTTAAATAACTTGATATGTCAAGTTCAGGTTATTAAAATATGTCTATTCATTCCTCAGGGCTCCATATATACTTCCTGGATCTGGAACATTCCATTAAATCAAGACAATATGTATCAAAACTGACTTCCTGAAGATAATTCTTTCTAATCCCCAGGATTGGCCCATGGGTATGTTTCTAATGAACTCTCTCGAGATGTAGCTCAGCCTCAGACTAAGTTAACTTTTGAAACATCTTAGTGTACACGCTAATACTCAGTTACCACAATAAAACAATTGGAGGTCTAGATTTTGTACAGGATAAGAATCACAGACATGGAAGAGAAGTAAATTAAAACTACCATCATTAATCAGGACTAGAAAAATTTCCAAATCCTTCTGGCAACTTTCCTAAATAAACCAGTATCATCAGGGAAACTACTTGGGTATACGAAGAAGAATTTCAGAAACTTTTCCCTAATATTCCTCCTGTTTCTCCTTTCCTTTTATGGCCTGTCAGACACTGAACTTAAGGCAACTATATAAGGATGTTTTAATTCAGAATTAAAATGCACCATACAATGATTTTTACTGATATAAAATGAAATACTATAATTCTTATCAACTGAAAAATTTACCAAAGTGATTTCAACATGAAGTTGTATAGTATATAACAGATCTGATCCAAACAATAAGAAAAAGCCCACATTATTTTTAGATGTGTATCTACTTTTATAGAGTTATTCTGTTCTGGTAGAGGTAATTTCCACAACTGACTTGGTAACCTAAAAAACCTAATGGGGAAAGAGGGAAGCATTTCACACCTTTTATACCTATTAGTAGGTTTAACACCATTGGAGCTTGAAACCTATCAAATGCCAAAGATGTATTTTCACAAACAAGCTATTTGGAGCAAAACGTTTTCACCTTTAAAATTCTACTAATTCTCGGGGCACCTGAGTGGCTCAGTCGGTTAAGCGTCTGCCTTTGGCTCAGGTCATGATCCCGGGGTCCTGGGATTGAGTCCCGCATTGGGCTCCCTGCTCAGCGGGGAGCCTGCTTCTCCCTCTCCCACTCCCCCTGCCTGTGTTCCCTCTCTCACTGTCTCTCTCTGTCAAATAAATAAATAAATAATCTTTAAATAAATAAATAAATAAATAAAATTCTACTAATTCTCTACCTGGAACTGATGTATTTAAGCAACTTCACCACATGACTTAAGCACTTCCCACAGGACCCTAACTTTTATCAGGAAATAGATCCAGATGATGATGATGAAGGTAATAATAATAATACTTCCTAGATGTAATAAAATCACCTTCACTATAGAGATTTTTTTTTCTGTACAAGTTGAAAGTCTAGTGTATCAGAAGATCTCTCTTTTGGGAGCCAAAAGACCCAAGTTCCAGTCCTAGCTCTGTAATGACAGAGCTCAGTGACCTTCGGCAATTCAATCTGGCTCTCTGGAACTTGGTTCTCTAGTTAGTAAAACAACAGATCTAACTGAAATATACATTTCCTTCTTGGTGCTAAACTTTTATACATCCTATAATGTACAAAATGTTAAAGACTACTGCTTCTGAGCCACAAAAACTGGAGCCACATTCTTCTCTGTCCCATAACCTGCACATTGTGACCAAGTCCTACAGCCCCTCTCTCATCTTCAGTAACTTTCCTGTTTATTTTTTTCCTCTGCATTCCCTGATGCCTTTGTCCAAGTTCAGGCTACTGTATCTTGCGTGGACTATGGCAAAGCCTTCTTGATTTTTCTTACCTCTCTCCGTACCATGTCCAGAATGTACTTCCTGACATATGTACTCAGTTAGCTCATTACCCTACATGGTTTTTCTGTGGCTCTCTATCGCCTAAAAGAAAAACAAACAAACAAAAAAAAACCCCACAAAAAACATGTTTTCTCAATGGAATTCAGGTGAAAGTCCCAGGGGGTAACCTACCTCACAAACTGTTGGTTTGTGGTAAGAATTAACGGCTCTACTCATGGTAACAGTGCATTAAATACTAAGTGCTGCGGTCTTATCTCCACCAGGTCCTATTTTGGGCATTTTTGACCACAAAATCAATTTACGTGTGATTTCCAGGAACATACCACTCTCCCTTTTTCACTCATGCCAATGCACATGGCTAGATTCTGGAAGAATTCACACCTTTCCTTCTTCTTCAGTTCTTGGGCCCACCACCATTCCATGTCCTCTCTTTCCCTGAAGCCTCCCTTGATTGCCCCCTGCAGACCTAGGAGCTCCTGCCTGTGCACCTAGGATGCCTAAGTAGATGCCCCAGAAATGCCAGTGGTTTGAATGAACCTCATTGGAGCCAGCTTGCCAGCCCTCAGACAGAAGGCCAGAACACCCGAAGTTAAACTCTGTCTGGGTTTACGCAGGGACCAATTAAGAATTTTTCCCAGTACAGCCTTTTCGGTTTCTTTTTATTCCAAATGACATCAAAATAAGTAGAGTAGTAATGCTTGAAGTGAAGGGATTGTTTCCGCCAGCATTACATGATATTTTAGACTCCTCCAACGCTTTTTCCACCACTTAGATAGCAGCAATCCTGGAAAGATTGAACATTTCTTCTACCTTGGTCACAAGCCTCAGAGTGTGTTAGAACTTTTAATATTATATCCAGAATATTTTTAAACCGTATTTTGTATTCTCTCCATAATTTTTAACATACTGCAATATTTCCAATGTTAAGCGATGATTCAAAGTCTCTTAAAGCTTCCTACTTCCTACGTCTAAAAGGAACACTCCCTCACTCTCTTTCCCAGAGCCCTTGGCCTTTTGCTTCCCAGACATATCTGTGCCACGTCTATGAATCAGGAGTCTGACAACAAGAGTCCTTGTTTGTATCTGGCAGGTCTCTTCTGAAGGCCTCCTACAAACTTCAACTAATTGCTCACTTACACTGTTCTCCCTATAGAAAGCTTCTACTACCGCTGGAAGAGAAATGCTATGCATGTGGATAAACTTACGGCTTGTTCCTAATCTTCATGAGTGACTTATGATGAGATATCTTCCAGCTTTGAACAAGCTGATCAACAGCCATGCAGAGGAAAGACAGTGAATCTTATTTGTCAACTACATGTATCACCAATATGGTCCGGATTAGGAAAGCTTATATTTGCCTTGAGGACAAGAACAAAATTTCTGCTTTTACCATTCGCATAAAACTGCAGACCTCTTACAATTAAAATGGAAAATTCTAGTTTTCATCACCCAATACCCCATAGAAAACACACACAAAAAAACAGAGATTGATGGAATTTTTCAATTATTAGATATATGATCATGACATCCAGTCAGAATTCCTAAAGCCAACAAGAAAAAATAACATTTAAGGACTCAATTTTTATTTTTAAGATATTGTTTGACCACTACCTTTATATGCTCTTGTGTACGAATCTATTGACGCGCATATGAACGAATACAAATCTATTGAATCAACATTCAGGACTGATAAAACCTCACCCTTTATTCTGGTACCTTAAATTCAACCCGTCAGCCACAAAAGGTAGAGAGGAACAATACCACTGTCTCCCTCCAAATTTGCTCTTCTGAGCCTGACAAAACAAATGATTTCTCTGTGGCTGTCACTCTATTCTAAAATTGATCAGTATCAAATCAGTTCTTCCACATGTGTTTCTCGGTTGCCTATGGAACTATCAAGGACTGCTAGCAAACATGCTCACTGTTACCAAGTCACTTCATTTCCATTTGAATGGAGCCATTCAAAAGCCAAGGGAGATACGGAACAAAGAGTTGAATGAGAGCTGTCTAGAAGTACAGAAGAGATTATTTAGTAACAAACCAAATGATCCAAAATGTCTTAAGACTTATCAGTAAAAGTTATCATATGAATGTTTAGTCTAAGATCCAAGTTCTTCAACATGCCCAACATAAAAAAGAAAAGTCTCTACTTCATTAATAAGTTAAAATATATCAACCCTTGTCAGCTAATACATCTAGTATTAAGTGATGGAAATAAACTATCTTAAAATGCTTTTATGCCAATATTGACATTATCTAATCATCCACATGAAAATGTTTGCAGAAGGCAAGGACAATGAAGTTTCAATAAGGATATGGCTATCTGTCCCCTACGTAAGGGAAAGGTGCTAAGAATTGTTGGACTTCTGCTCTTTCTAGGGTACTATACTCATTGTCTCATTCACTCCTTATAGCAACCCTGTGAATGACAGTTTCATATCAAACCATAGAAGAGATAACTGAGATTCTAAGACCATTAATATTCTTCCCAAGGCACACGATTAATAAATGGCCATCCATATTTACAGTCTACCATGCTGTCTCCAAAGTGTGCACACTGTCCTCAAAGATTCTGGAGAGGTCAGGAGGTGATGGAAAGGCCCAGTCATGGTTGTTATGACTAGTGGCTACTGCAAACACCCATGGAAGCAACAGCCAGAGGCCAGGCACTACAGTCTCTCCTCCTAATGAGAAGTACTAATCCTTCATGGCTCCTCCTGCGCCTAGACGTAGACCCTGAATCCTTCTCAACACACTGCAAGCGTCAGCCACAGGTAGAGTCATTAGATAAAATCCACTTTCCATCCCTAAGTATTGCAATGATCGAGAATAATGAGGCAGAAATTGTGGTTGCCACTAACCACAAGGGCTCAACATCTAGTTACAAGTGTCCTTGTCTCTAATACGGATTTATTCTCCACCGAGCTGAAAAAGCCTATTTCTATTGGAGGTCAAGCCGCTGTACTGAATTCCCATATTTTCCCATTTCTTACACAAATCATTATTAAAAGAACAAATGGAGATGTGGTGCTTCATCTGTAAGAGTTTAGAAGCTAGCGAGAGGAAACCAAACTTACACGGGCGTTAAAGCTCTTGGGAGGGCCACCCAAGGATGCTGACACAATCAATCAAAATATCCCCTTGGAAGCAATACTGCCCTAACCACATGAATGACCCGCTCCAAGGAATCCCAAGGCACTTGGATCCCATTAAGTTCAAGTTTTGCTATTCATCTACCAACAATTAAAAGGGGCAGGGCTCTTCAAGACCCTATTAAATTTCTTCATGTGGCTACAGAAATGGAAAATTGTCCACAACAGTTATTTTCACAGTTGGATTAAATCTTGTAATTCTCTGGGTTGAGTACATGGACTTGCTCGGCCTCACTTTTCTAATCAGGGAATGGGAATAATACACCTATTGCTCTCAGGAAGAAGAGAAAGAGTATGTGAAAAATGCCTACAACTGTGCTGCGTGCACAGAGGGTGCTCAGTAAACATTAGTTCTCCTTTTCCTGCACCTCCAGGCTAGCTCTTTTCCCAGAGGTCTAACTCCAGGAATTTTTCTTCTCTAGAAAGCCACTGAACTCTCACGCAGGAAGCTAGAGCAGCCCAAATTGGACCTACCCATAGGTCCCAGAGGCAGAGTCAGCACATGGCTTCAGCAGGGACCCTCCCAACAGAAGCACAAACACTGGAGTTCCTGTCTTTCTGTTATTTAAACATATTATTTAACGAGTTAAATCATCAGACAGAAAGATGAACAAATAGAAGAGAGGAGGAGCAGAATTCTCTCTCTGGCAATGGAACCAGCGACGTCGTCTTTAGGACACGGGGTGCCGGTGGTGGGGGCTTGTTGAGAACTCAAACTCACCAGCTTGGTTAAGTGGCTGCCGAACTGAGCCCTGACTTGAAAGCCAGCCTAAGGTTCAGAGGAACTGTTACCATTCCTCTTGCTGCAGCTTAGAAGGACCCGTATTTTCCCACTGTTTGTGATAGGAAGCCCTTCAGCAGCAGGGCGCCCAGGGGCAGCAGGTTGCTGCACTCCATGAAGACCAGCGGGGCTCAGTCAAGGCCAAGGGGAGGCAGCCAAGCCAAATGCAGCTGTTGCTATATGGCCACAGCTCACCAGGCTGCAGCTTTGTCCCCTTGCTCCGAGAGGCACACTCCGGGCTGGGATTAGGCAGACCCGAGCCCCCCCACATTCCCATCTCATTGCATTCTGTCTGGCCATGAGACAAAGCAGCACAAGGGACATTTCATCTTACCTTAAATGAGCTCTCCAAAGAAATGTGTTTCCTGCCTCATTACATGATGTGCTAGGCTAAGCCTGTGTCATCAGTTTCATAGAAAAAAAGGTAAACTCTTGTGTTTCTACCATTTTGAAGACCAATAAGACTTTTGTCTTCACAGCTACTCAGCATTTAGGTACAGTACGGTCCATTAGAACGATCAGGGTTACAGGGGAGGGGGAGAAGGGGAGAAAAGGGTGGGGGAAGGAGGGGTACACAGGGGAGAGAAGGAGACAGAATGGGGAAGATTCACTGACTTGTGTCATTTAACAGTTATTACATGAAGGGATTTTAGTTTATATTTTAAGTTCCAGGAAGCCAAAATGTTTTGGGTAATACCTGTGAATCACTGGAAAGAAATCTTCCATTTTCTGGCTAAAAGGTGACTCCTTTGATAACCACAGAGTCAATGAATCATAGGTACTTTATTACTCGACTTCCTTTCAATGAGCTAAGAAAAAGTTACTCAGGACCCCCTCTAGGAATTAGCCAAGGAAAAGTGAATCTCCCAGACTTGAGCTCATCTGGGACATTCTCTCTCAATTTCTCCTCTGGGTTCATTTCAGAAAATGGCACATAACTGTGGCATCCTGTCTTTACCATGCCCCGCAGAAGTTGCCTTCCGTAGCTGGGATGGGAGGGCCTGTGTGCCAATGCCCTGGGCTATTTCTTCAGCAGGACTGCTTGCATTTTTAATTCTAAATCCCTGGATATCTGGATTTGATATTCCACACATCAATCTCTATCTGAGGTTTACACAGCGTTATCTACTGTTTGGTTAAGCAAAGTTTACATAATGACTGGGGAATATTCTGTTCTGCATATATATTCTTCTCTGAGTATCGACATCCTGGTTTCCCCCAGTGCCTCTCGTCTTGCTTGTGTGGGAACAGGGGTCAGTAGGAAAGGCTAGAGCAGAATCCAGCTCTAATACTCCCTCCTCACACATACAAACCGTGTTAGAAATCACCACACAGTGGCATCCTCCGACAGCAGGCCACTGCAAGAAATCTCCAGATACAGAACCTTAAACCTCAAAATCCCGTTTGGCAATGCAATGAGAGTCGTAAGTCCGGGTCTGAGCCAGAGCTCGGCCACTAGCTGTGACTGTGAGGTAGTCCACTTCTGTCTCTGGGCCTCAGTGTTCTGATCTATAAAATGAAAAAGGTGAACTAGATGCTCTCAGCTCTAAGGATCTGAGATGTGAGCTTCCTTCCCCCTTTGTAGAACAGGAAAGATGATACCCACCTCAGAAGGTTGTTCAGAGGGTTCAATGAAGTGTGGTTTCTCGGAGTGCTTTCTGATCAGAGCAGTGTCCATATGTTTAGGGTTATTATTAATTGCCTGATTACTGTACAGCATACAACTGATTACCTCAGAATGCAATTCATTAACTGTAACGCCAAGCATATTTTTAACATACTGTAAGACATGGGGAGCCTGGGTGGCTCAGTTGGTTAAGCAACTGCCTTCGGCTCAGGTCATGATCCTGGAGTCCCGGGATCGAGCCCCACATCAGGCTCCCTGCTCGGCGGGGAGTCTGCTTCTCCCTCTGACCCTCCCCCCTCTCATGTGCTCTCTCTCTCTCTCTCTCTCTCATTCTCTTTCAAATAAATAAATAAAATCTTTAGAAAAAAAAACATACTGTAAGACATGAGATTTGCGTTAACAAATGTTACCAGTTTATGTTTCAACTAAGGATCTCCCACTCACGGGACTATTTGGTACAACTGTATGATCACTGGCTCTCAACTTCTCAGAAACACCAATGACTGGAGAGAAGCCACTTGGGGAATGCCATTTTCCTTCCTTCATTGCTTACTGTCCTCACAGCAACTCATTCCCATACATGTATTAACCACATTTCAATGCTTTCTGCAGTAACAACTTCTTAAAAAACCGAGACAATAACAAGTCTCTGGAATCCAAACACCTTTGATGTGTGACTTATAAATTTTTCAGCATCTATAATTTTAAGGTTAAATTATATATTAAATTTCAAAGGCCAAGTACTTCAGAAAGGGTGGAGGGAAGAGATTCCATGTGCTTTCCATGCATGCCTTGAGTCCAAATAAAAAACCACTCTCTAGTCACCAATGGGGTAACTATCAACTGTGTAAAATCTGTCATTTGTGGAACTGTGAAATGTTTAAATTCTTTAATGAAAACCCCAGAGAGCAAATTAAACTGAGTCAAAGTTCTTTGGATGCTCCTAAAATTTATTAAAGCTATGTACAGATGACAATTTGTTTGTATCAGACTGAAAACTTCAGTTAAATGACATAAAAACATCGACATACTAGGCAATGCGATCAATTTATGTTTCATAAGTTTAACGTACACAAGAAATTAAACATAAACTGGTAACATTTGTTAACGCAAATCTCATGTCTTACAGTATGTTTTTTTTTCTAAAGATTTTATTTATTTATTTGAAAGAGAATGAGAGAGAGAGAGAGAGCACATGAGAGGGGGTAGGGTCAGAGGGAGAAGCAGACCCCCTGCTGAGCAGGGAGCCTGATGCGGGGCTCGATCCCGGGACTCCAGGATCATGACCTGAGCCGAAGGCAGTTGCTTAACCAACTGAGCCACCCAGGCTCCCCATGTCTTACAGTATGTTAAAAATATGCTTGGCGTTACAGTTAATGAATTGCATTCTGAGGTAATCAGTTGTATGCTGTACAGTAATCAGGCAATTAATAATAACCCTAAACATATGGACACTGCTCTGATCAGAAAGCACTCCGAGAAACCACACTTCATTGAACCCCCTGAACAACCTTCTGAGGTGGGTATCATCTTTCCCGTTCTACAAAGGGAGAAGGAAGCTCACATACACACATGACAGAGCTTCCCCCAAGACACAAGAGTCAGTGAACAGCTTGAGTCAGATGCGATGGATGAAAGTAGTATATGGGTCTGTCCACGGCCAGCAGAAAGAAGATGGATCAGACACATCAAATGCACTCTTTCTTCTGAGGCTTCACGCCAATGCTAGCCCAGAGGAACTATGCGACACCACGTGCATGGGGCAGGGCATGGCTTCCGAGGAAAGCCTCGCTGTGCTTACTCACTTGCTCTGTAGCCTCAGGCAAGCTACTTACCTTGTCCGTACCTTATTTTCCTCATCCATAAAGTGAGAATAATGACCTGATCCTTCAGGGCTGTTGGAAGGTGAAGACAGAACGCATATAAAATGTCTAACACCGTTCAGTACATACAGAAGGCACTCACTAAGTATTAATCTAAAATTTCTGATCCCCTCCAGTATATTTATATGCCCCCATCAACAAAATTCAGGCTTTACCCTGGTGTACCCCTCAGAGTTTGTTGTGCAGTATTGAAGAGAGGTCACAGCTGATCAAAGGAAGACGAATTCAGTACCTTGATTTGATTAACAAGATTTTATCAAAAACAAATTTCTCTACCAATTGTATGTAAGGAAGAAGAAACACACTGGTAACCCTGACTACATAAAAAAATCACAAGTTTCTTCACGGCCTAAAAAGAAAAACACACTACCATAAGTAAAGTTAAAACACCAACAATCCAGTGGAAAAAAAAAACAGCAAAGGAGAAAAACGTTTGGACAACTGGGTTCTCAACCAGGAGTGATTTTTGCTCCCAGGGACATTTGGTAAGGACTGGAGACATTTTTAGTTGCCACATTTGCTGGGGAGGAGAGGGGAGATTGCTACTTGAATCTAGTGAGGAGACACCTGAGGTGGTGCTATTCAAGATCCTACAATGCACAAAACAGCCCCTTGAAACAAAGAACTGTCCAGCCCAAATGTGAATGATGCTGAGGTTGAGAAACCCTAATGCAGACACAGGAGAAGACTCATTTTGAACTCAAGTTCAAAATGCTTAATAATCTGTATTGGAAAGGATATGGTCAAACAGACAATCTCTGCATTAGGAAACACAAACCGGGGTTCTAAATCCAAATGTAAATTCTCTGGACTGGGAATGTAAGAGAGTTCATCTATATTATAGGTAATTTGGTAATCATCCATTAAAATTAAGCCAGAACTTACCCTCCGATGTAGCAATTCATTTCTAAGAACTGATAAAATTCTTAAGATATTCACACATGTATACTAAGAATTCATTATTCACTACAGCTCAGGTAACAACGGCAGAAGTTGAAAAGGCAAATACTGGACACCACAGTTAACTATGTTACAGTATATGCCAGGATAAAATATCATGCAGCCTTTAAAAAAAAAAAACAACAAGGCAGATTTGTTTGTGCTGATACTAACTGTTAAGCAAACAAATTAGACTGACTTTCACTCCAGAGTAGGTCCTGCTGTGTTTTTTAAATCTTGTGCCATATGTTACATAATCCAAAAAGTGCATTACATTTTTTTTTAAAAAAAGAAGATGCCATGCAAATCAACTGTTTTAAAAATCTGTGTTCAGGTCCTTAACTGTAATTTTAGTATTAGTCAAGGCGCAGTCAGGACAAAGAGGCACCTTAAAATGTGGCAAAACTGAAGACAGTCTAATGGACTTTTTTTTTTTTTAAGATTTTATTTATTTATTTGAGAGAGAGAAAGAGAGGGAAAGCACAAAGGGAGAGTGAGAGAGAGAAGCAGACTCCCAGCTGAGCAGGAAGCCCAATGTGGGGCTCGATCCCAGGACCCTGAGATCATGACCTGAGCCATAGGCAGACGCTTAACCGACCGAGCCACCCAGGCGCCCCTAAAGAGACTCTTGACATAGGTATATAGGAACTCGACTGAGTTTTGAGAAAACCATAGTAAGAACAGTACCCTGGAACTGCCAAAGAAACTGGCAAAGAGAGCTCCTCCTGACAGAGGTTGTGGCCTCAGGTCGAAAAACACCAAGACCCCCAGGGAGACTGCGGGCAGCCGCTGGGAATAAATACCACAACCTATCTCCCCTTCCGCCCTCCAGTATCCTACAGAAGGGAGTCCACTGATGCCTCCAGGGACCCAGAGCTGGGCGGGAATTCAGGCAGAAGCATTATTAAACTCTGTCCTTTGGCTGTTGAAGAATGCTCACTCATCTGGCCTTTCTTTAAGTCCACACACAAAAAAAATTCAAGGAGCTGTTAATCCAAGTAAATTAAGATAACCAGAAGAATTGGCAAGAGATAAATGAAGCCAAACATGCATCAGATGGAAAAAAAACTACCTCTTCAATTACTATAAAAACCAGGCTCCTTAAGTTTAAAATGAGCTTTTAACTTTATCTCCCCCACCCCCAGTAAAGTGATTTAAATCCTTGCAGCTCAGATTTTTAATCCTAAACCATACATCTGTTACAGTTTGTAGAAGGGTCCCAGCACACTCTAAGGCTTACAGGCCCTCACTGCAGTTTCCTGAAAAAATTTTAAGAAAGAAAAAAAAGAAAAAGAGAAAAGAAGAAAAAAAAATGAGCCCTCTACAACCTGATTGACCCAACCCAAATCCACATCCTCTCATTCCACCCTATAAGAGCTGTGTGTCCCTCAGGCCACCATGGAGTCATTCTGTTTCTGGCCAAACTCTTCTGAGCACTTTGATTTTAAAAAACTAAGCAAAACAAACAAACAAACAAAAAACCAAACATTTGTAAGCTTGTCAAATGTCTCCCATTTTCTGTTTAAACCTGTCAAGGGCAATGACATGTATCACCACACTATAGCTCACTGGACTTAAATAAAATCGTGCTTTGATTTAAAGCGAAAAGCAGAGCCAGACAACTACAAAAGGGAACACACTGCATATACTAGCAAATAACAGTAAATATTTTCAGAATAAAACATACTAAAGAAAGCCTAATCCCATTTCTATTATATCTTTTTTTTTCCCCATAAAAATGGGTATATTAGATTGGATAGTATCATTTTAGGGCTACAAGGGATTTTGTTTTTTGTTTTTTGTTTTTTTTTTAAAGATTTTATTTATTCATTTGAGAGAGAATGAGATAGAGAGAGAGCATGAGAGGGGGGAGGGTCAGAGGGAGAAGCAGACTCCCTGCCGAGCAGGGAGCCCGATGCGGGACTCGATCCCGGAACTCCAGGATCATGACCTGAGCCGAAGGCAGTCGCTTAGCCAACTGAGCCACCCAGGCGCCCAGGGCTACAAGGGATTTTGAACATCTACTCCCTAAACTCCTCCTTTTGCAGATGAAAAAATTAAGATTTCAATGAGTCTTGTTCAAGGGGCAGGACCAGGACTAGAACTCGGGTCTCCCAAGACTCGCAATCAGTACTGACTATTGATTACACTGTAATTAAGTACTTAGCCTAGTGGAAATCTCAGCTTTTAAAAAATCATCTACAACAAACCAATTCAAAATTGGGCAAAGGACTTGAATAGATACTTCTCCAAAGAAGATATACAAATGGGTGATAAGTCCATGAGAAGAGACTCGACATCACTAGTAATTAGGAAAATGCAAATCAAAACCCCAATGAGAGATACCACTTCACACCTACGAGGATGGTTATCACCAAAAAAAGGCAGTGGGGGAGAGTAATAAATATTGGCGAGGATGTTATAAAATTAGAACCTAGCATGCCACTGGTGCGAATGTAAAACAGTGCAGCCACTGTGGAAAACAGTTTGACAATATCTCCTAAGTTAAACGGAATTATCATATGATCCAGTAGTTCCACTTCTATGCATATTCCCTAAAGAAATCAAAGCAGGGTCCCCAACAAATCCTTGTACACCAATATTCATGGCAGCATTATTCACAGGAAACCTAAATGTCCATCAACAGATGAATGAATAAACAAAGCAGTCTCTATGCGTACAATGGAATATTATTCAGTCTTAAAAAGGAAGGAAATTCTGGCACATGCTACAACAGGGATGAACCTTGGAAACATCAGGCTAAGTGAAATAAGCCAGACACAAAAGGACAAATACTGTATGATTCCACTTATATGAATTACCACAAATAGGCAAACTCATAGAGACAGAAAGTAGAATGAAGGTTGCCAGGGGCTGGGTGAGGGGAGAGAAGAATGGGAAATTATCATTTAATGGGTATGGAGTATGTTTGAAATGACGACAAGTTCTGGAAATGGTGAGTGGTCAGGGCTGCACATCACTGTAAATATACTCAATGCCACTAAAGTATATACTTCAAAATGGTTAAAATGGTAAATTTTGTGTTATGTATATTTTACCACAACTAAAAAAAAAAAAATCAGCCATGTGAATCATGGGCTGAGGGTCTCATGAAAAGCAGCAATAAAATATTGCTGTGCTGATGGAATTAAGAACAGGCATTTCATTCAAGTAAAAAAAAAAAAAAAAAGCACCAAACAACTGAAAATTCCAAGTTTCCTGGGCAAGATGACCAAAACCTAAGGGAAAACTGGGTAAGGGGTTATATGCAGATGAGGGCAAGGTCTTACTTGCTCCCTGGGCTGTTTCTCAGGCCAAAAGTGAATGCTTTAAAAACTTGCTATACCTCGTTGTCCAGCTAACCTGGAGTGTTTTGGCCACAAAGAGGTTTTTCTTTTTTCAACAAGTTAAATAATATGTCAGACTCTCAATGCTTGGATAGTTTTTTCTTTTAAACTTGGCAAAAATGACCCTTCAAAAAGCATGTGTAAAGACATTTGGGTTAGAAATAACAAACCTGCAACCCTCCCAAGGTGCTCTGTTTATTTGAACATGTGATGATGCTATTGTTCAAATAAACACACTCCGCTTTCTCTCCCTTTCCAACGGCCGTAGCACAGACACTCTGCAAATGAATGTGCACGGTAGCAATGCTTAGTGTTGAAAAGTGGTTTCTATTATACAATCATTTCTGAGATGTGCAAAAAATGCCTCCCTTGCTAAGCATTTTCCCACTTGTTATTTCTTCAGTGTCCAAAGAATCCCCATAAAAGCCAATCAAACCACTTGAGTCATCCAGAGACACCGCAAATCATCTCAATCCCTGCACCCTCTGAAATCCAACATGATCATCAGGTATAAATTATCAAATGCAAATTTGGCCTCCAGGAGCCTGGGTCCCGTTTCTAGATAATACATGTATACAAGAAGGGCCGAAAGAACTAGCTGTCAGTTCAAGCCCCTGCACCATCACCAGAAAAGTGCCTTGTGACAAAACACTGAAGGTCTCAGCTAGAGAACAATCTTGAGATTTAAGAGGGTGGATTCTCCAGGGACCTGGACAAAATATCCGAGAAGGTCTGAGATATTGTCCAAAAGGGAAAAATAGCACTGCCTACAGCAGTACTTCTTAGCTTCGGCACTGCTGACATTTTGGACCAAATAATTCTTTGTTGTAGGGGCGGTCCTGTGCACTGGACGATGTTTAGGGGCATCCCTGGCATCTGCCCACTACATGCCAGGAGTATCCTCCCCCCCCCCCCCGCCAGTATGGACAACTACTAATGTCTGACACTGCCAAATGTCTCTTGGAGGGAAGTGGGGGACAAAACTTCCCCATGTTGAAAATCATTACCCAAACTCGGCTTTCCCCTTCCCATCTGCATCATGGGTGTGAACCAGAGACTGCACAGTAACTGAGGGAACTGAGCATGCGCCACCTGCAATACGTCTGCTAGATGCACAGGAAGCAAAAGGTAGAGGCCAGAGTGAGGGGAAGGAAATACAATGGGACTGTGGGGGCAAAAGGAAGAAGAGTTTTAGCTCTGCTATCCCAGCTAATGAATTCATTTTATTTCTATTTTATTTCCCATTAAGTCAACTTCTCTAGTATGCTGTAGGTGCTCTCAAATATCATATTTATGAGTTAACATCTAGGCACTTCAGGTGCCTAGGGAAGCTTGGGTGTAACAAAGTTCAGGTCAGAGATTATGTTGTCAGAGAGCCAGGCTGATGCTTGAGTGAAGGGTTTGGACAACTCAGTATCATTCGAGCATACCTTATCTTGAAGACTGTATTCTCAAGTCCTTTCAAAATGCTTAATATTAATCACAAGGAGAACTTAAGTGGAATAAGGATGGATCTGTGCAAATATATCTCCTATTTCACTTCATCCAGAAAAACAATTCAAATTTATGTCCTATTACTAGTAGGCAAAGAGTATCGCCCTTGCATATAGTTGTGCTGGAACTTTTTTAAGATTTTTATTTTTATTTATTTTAGAGAGAGAGAGGGAGCACAGTGGGGAGGGGCAGAGGGAGAGAGAGAAAAAGTCTCAAGCAGACTCCACACAGCACACAGCCCGACGCCGGGCTCGATCCCACAACCCTGAAATCAGGACCTGAGCCAAAACCAAGAGTCGGCTGCTTAACTTCTGTTAGCATTCCAAAGCTGACAAAAGTCAGGAATAGTCATCTCACTGCCTGGAGTGCTGGCTGCACTGCAGAAACCAGCTAGCTGCCCTAGGGAGGGAAGGGGACAATCATCTGGAGAGCCTGACACATAGCCCTTGAAATTCAGGGGACATGATGAACAAAGAAATTTTCTGACTGTCCCTTGGAAAACTGTGAAGGCAGGAGGTCAGCTAGAGCAGGCTGGACTGGTAGGGTAAAGAGAGAAGGCAGCCCTGCACACAGGCATCTGAGGCTACCCTTTGCGACCCTGCCCAAGAGGCGGTCTGGCAGGTGAGGCAACACCAGCTTTTTTTTTTTTTTTTTTTTAAGATTTTATTTATTTATTTGACAGAGAGAGACATAGCGAGAGAGGGAACACAGCAGGGGGAGTGGGAGAGGGAGAAGCAGGCTTCTCGCGGAGCAGGGAGCCCGAGGCGGGGCCCGATCCCAGGACCCTGGGATCATGACCTGAGCCGAAGGCAGACGCTTAACGACTGAGCCACTCAGGCGCCCCAGGAAACGCCAGCTTTAAGAGAGAAAGGAAAGGAGGTAGGAAAGTTGCAAAGGATTAACATATTTCAATTATATAGCATTTATATAACATTTCCTAATACAGTGTCACTCATAAGAATTCGGTAAGTATCATTAAATAAAGATAGTGTATCTTTTTGAAACCATTTTTGTTGAATTAGTAACACCTTAGATCTTTGCTACTCTGTGGGTGATGCATGGCCCCCAGCAGGATCCCATCCCCAGGAGCTTGTTAGGAATGCAGAATCTCAGGCCCCATCCCAGAACCCCTGAATCAGAACCTGCCTTTTGTCAAGATTCACAGTGATTCCTGAGCATGGAAGGGTGATGGGCACTGGCTTAGACTACAGGTTCTCTATCAAAGTTGTATCTAACCATTGCCAACATCGGTGGTTTTCACAACACACACACACACCCAAAACACACCCGGCACTATGATCCAGAAGGCCAGCAGGGTGGGCTGGGCATCTGTACCTTTCAGTAATCCACAGGACCTTCTCCTGTAGAACTAGGACTGAGAACCACTGATATAGGGGTTGGAAAAGGAAGACATTTGAAGTCGGGTTTCAGCCAGAGCTCCTAACTACTATCATACCACCCTCACCCCCATAAACACTGTCATACAGGTGAATCCACTTCTCCTTCTAGAGGCTTCATGAAGTCACCTCCAACCTCTAACAAAATGTACAGTTAGATATACTTTTGTCTCAGGACTGATGAGGAACCCCATTCAAAATGATCAAACAGGATAAAAATGGCACACCCAATGGAGACACGCAAAGCAAGACAGGTTGAAAAGATAAGACACTGGACGCCTCCAACTTGAACCCTGTCCACGGCGGCCTGGGATGTGTCTGTTTGACTCAGCACTGACTTGTCAGGAGGGCTTGTAATTTGTGAATGAAGATGAAAGGAACCATTCACCAGCCACCAGCAAATTGTTAGGTTTTCTTGTCTAGATTTTGTCTTGAGGGAAGAGAGAACAGGACCTGATTTAAATCAGACCCTGATTTTAGCCACTGTTATTGCTGCATACCCAAATATTCAAACTCAGCCACCAATGGAGCCGGTCAAATTTCAAATAACCAGCTAAAATAGAGCCCAAGCTCTTGAATCCCACCCTGATTTCTAGGATGGACTATTACACAAATTGGACACTATTAGTCCCTCGTGCAGTATGTTTCTAAGAGTTAATTTCCTTAAACGAGATCCCTCAGAATTCTGAAGTTTTCAAGTGACTGCCAGGTAAAAAGAAGAAATACTTCTGGCAGAAAACGGTCTATAATATGATGAAGTTTGACAGAAGGGAAATAATAATTACTGTATGAACAGCACAGTCAGAAGGTCTTTTACCAAATAAGGTTATGATTTCTGCAGTGAATGTGTTTCAATAAGAGGATATTTTCAGCCTGAAGAGTTAGCTTCTTTTTCAAAATGCGTATAATACAGAGTAAATTCTGTTTAATGCTAATTCATCTATTTACCAAGTACACAACTTTGGCGTGAATTTTTTTTTTTCTTTTCCATACAACGTCATGGTTTTCTGGGCACATTACGGGGCTCTCAGATGTTTCTAATTACCCTCTCTGTACACCCAATAAAACATCTGGCTCAAAATGTTATTAATACCACAAGAAGATCCAGAGGGCTCATAAATCACCCTTTCTTCAGAAAGGGACAATGCAGTGGCAAAAAGTGACATATTCTAATCTTGCTAAATAAGGCTAGTTAAGAATGTTCCAGTGCACTTCCTAATTTGCCAGAAAAAAGGGCAGTGGTCTGCTTTCCTTACTGTAAAAAAATGTTAATGTCAAGTTTCCCTTTCACCTCTTCTAAGGAAAATTTGACGAAAATCAGGTTGAGTTTTTGCACTAGGAAATCTTAGAAACTCTTCATATTCCAGAACAAATTTTTATTGAATCTGATGGGCATATGAAGTTTGGTCTCAGAGTGAAGAAATTTCTCGTTACTGCCCAAAGTTTTCATTTTTCCCACCAAATCTTACAAAAGCCAACACTGCAGTCATGCCAGGTTTTTTTGGTAATTATTGCATGAGTCTAAATTCAAGATAATGGTGTCGAGCAGAAAACCATTCCTTAAACCCCTACTCTTCCACTAAAGAGAAAATCAAGGTCCTTTTTTTTTTTAAAAAATCAAGTTTCCATAAGTGTATCAATGACAGCATTACATTAAATTGGCAAAGGAAGGGCATCTGGCTCTTCTCATTTTATTTCTGATATGATTTTGGAGAATCGATCTCAAGCTTCCTAACTAGCTTTATCCTTCCCCATTTGGTAGTTATTTTATTTTCCTGGACTGCGTAACATGAAGATGACTGTGTGGCTGCCCTCAAAAACATTTTCGTATCATCTGTGAGGTGAGTTCCAGAAGGTTTTTCCAACAATACAGAAATGCATTATTCCTCTTCCACTTGGAAAAAATACATATACCTTGATACTAAAAGCTGATATAAACATTTGACTCTTATACTATAGATGCAAAATTGAGCTCAACGTGTATGCCAGTAAGTGCTGCAGATACATACCGTATCTCATAAATACGAGTTCAGTATTTATGTTCAGTCCAACTTCCTTAAATTTACTCTAACCAGGGAGCCCAGAGGTAAATTACACAATGACAGCAAAGCGAGTAGCACAAAGCAGGATCAAATGTTATAATCGTACATCCCTGGAGATGCCCCCATCTATGCACGATGATTACTTTTCCTCCTGACCGCAGTTTTCAGTTCCAAAATGTGCTACACTGTTTAAATGCTTTCACTCTTGTCAGCAGGCTTGGCAACACGCAAGAGCCTCCTGGGTAAGCCAGTGAAGCTCTCAAGAAGGAGCGGATCCAAGGCAGAGGGAACATGGTGCTACTACATTGTCTCCACCCTGACAATGATACACATTACTTTGTATGTAGGCTAACCTGCCCAGAGCTAGCCTAAATGTGAGCAAGCACAGAGCCTTCTGTGCACTAAGAACAGAGGACCAAAGTGGAGGAGACAGAAACATCCTTCTATGTTTTTTTTTTGTTTTTTTTTTTAAGAACAGGAGAGAGGGGAGAGAAGGGGCAGAAGTAGAGAGATAATCTTAAGCAGGCTCCACGACCAGTGCAGAGCCCAATGCAGGGCTCAATCTCACAACCCTAAGATCATGACCTGAGCTCAAATCAAGAGTTGGATGCTTAACCGACTGAGCCACCCAGGCGCCCCTGTGTCTTTTTTGAAGATAGTGTGTCATCGGGATCAGTAAATGAAGGAACCATGGTGTCTGTGGTACAAAGGGAACATACCCTATCCAAACTCAAGGAGATGTAAGCACACTGCCCCGTATCACAGGACATAGAGGTTGTGAATTAACAGAAGGACTGGTTATGTTTGGGAAAGACAAAGTTCTTCTTGAAATCAGTCCAAGGAATCCATATACGCCCTCAGTCTGCTCCTTCTCATCAGCCTCAGGAAAGCACTGCAAGAGGTCAAGTCATTATTGCATTGTTTTACTAGTTTGGAATCAGACAGGTGAAATCACCAACCCAGGGTTCCAGAGCCATCAACAGTACACCTGAGCTAGAGCACCAGTGCCACCTGACAAGGTAATCACTAGAAGGAGAAAAGGAAAGAGAAAAAGCAGCACACATGGAAGTATTTGAAATAGAGCTTGAAGATGTTCCTTAAGAGATTGCGGGTATTGGGGCGCCTGGGTGGCTCAGTCGTTGGGTGCCTGCCTTCGGCTCAGGTCATGATCCCAGGGCCCTGGGATCAAGCCCCGCAACAGGCTCCCTGCTCAGCGGGAAGCCTGCTTCTCCCTCTGCCACTCCCCCTGCTTGTGTTCCCTCTCTCGCTGTGTCTCTCTCTGTCAAATAAATAAATAAAATCTTTAAAAAAAAAAAAAAGAGAGAGAGAGAGGCTGCAGGTATTTAGACAGACGTAGGAATGGGGAGCAGGGACAGCTAAAGGTACAGGAATCTAGCCACCCTTGGCCATGAGTAGAAAGTACACCACAGTCAGTGTTCAAAATGTAAAATCCAAACTCCACACAAAGTACTACAAAGGTGTCCTTTTTCATGCATCTTGTAGTCACTGGAATATATTCTCCTATTCTATGTCCCCAAGCTCTATAAAGACTGCTCAGATGGTTATTGTACTCCTGTGATTTCAGTTGCCTGAGGATTCATGAGGAAGCTGTATCGGGTACAATCTCTGTGCCACCATTATGGGCACCCGCATAGACAATTTGCTCTGTCAACCCAGAAGCCAGAAGCATTCCTAAAGCAATGCGCCATGCTGGCAGCAGGGAGACCAACAAAAAGCAGATAGGTCCCTGTCCCCAAGCAGTTGAGAATTCAGTGGAATAAACAGGTAGGACAACAAATTAGGGAGAGGAGGCTTCGTCGCATAAGCAGCGCTTGGCTGAGTCCTGACAAAGCAGTGGGGGGCTGCCCAGGCTCGCTAGCCGGGGAAAGGCACCTGCCAGGCCGACCCAGCAGTGTGAACAGGGGCACGGCAGCACAGAAGGCGTGGCGCATCTGGGGACCTTTGGTAAGCGGAGCCTTGGTTGGGTAGAAGCAGAGATTAAGGTCGAATCATGGCCAGGGAGCCAGGCGGCAGCTTATCCTGGAAGCCGCAGCATGCTAAGCTAAGTAGTCTGGTTTTCCAAAGACCAACGCATGTGCTCAAGCTGAGTGACTAGGAAAGAATACACACTTTGAGACACTCTGTTACAGACTCCGAGGAATTCTGAAAGGTCATTTATTCTAGGCTAGCCAGCATTAACCCCATTAAGGAGTCCCAGCCACCCCCGTGATAGAGGCCAGGCATGGCTTACAAGGAACGATCGATCACACATGCCTTTCTCACAGAGCTAGCAAACTGCTGAACACTTTTACCCACAGTTGTTTCTTTTCTTTCTTTCTCTTTTTTTTTTTTTAACTGTCCTGACTACAGACATACTTTCATATACAACCACTCTGATGCCCCTCACCTTCCCAGCTTCGAAGATCTTCTTCTTCAACCAAAAGGACCTCATTCTCTCCTGATTTTGGCTCTTAGCATCAACTTATTGCCTCTCCTTGGTCCAACTAACCCTAGAATCACCTTTCCTTGCAGCCTTCCTCCACACTGGACCCTCCCCCTAAACACAAACACACACACATGCACACGCACGCGCGTACACACAAATACATTTGCCCTCACAACCAGTCTTATTTCCATTAAAAGCAAACTCCATACCAAAATCATATGATCTGTCTTATATAAAATATTGGAGAAAGAGGCGACACAGCTTCTTTGGTAATTCTTTCCTGTATCAAAGACCCTATACTTTTTATTATAAGTAACCAAGATTCCTTCTGCAATAATTCCAGGACCATTTTTACACCAAGAAACATGCTTGCCTCCATCCTCTGTGTATGAGGCTCTTTATCTACAGATATTATTAACAGGATTCCTTGATACAATGTGTGTGTGTGTGCGCGCGCGCGCACGCACCTATATACAGGTCAATAAAACCTAATCCAAGAAGACGTATAGGGCAAATTTGCCTGAACGCTCCAAACACCAGCCCTCTGGAGATGAACCACAAGTTATATAAGACAAACACAGTGATAGAGTTAGATTATAAAGTTTGTGATGTTCCCTCCCAGAGCTCACTACTCACTCCATTCAGGTCTCTGCTCAAATGTCCTCTCACCAGAGAGCCCTTCGGGACAGGTCTAAAATAGCAATGTGTACCTTCCACCACCACTCCCATCCCTACGCCCTCTCCCAAGTTTCTATTTCTTCATAGCAGTTATCATTACTTGGCATATGTCCAGTTTTCCTTACATGTTGTATATTGTGGTAGTATACATTTGACTATAGTGTATACTCACACTATAGCTTAGGTTTTTTAATTTTTAGTTGTGGTAAAATACATGTAACATAAAATTTACTATCTTAACCATTTTTAACTGTACAGGTCTGTACTGTTAGGTCCATTCAGACTGTTGAGTATTCCAGCTCCAGAACTTTTTCATCTTGTAAACCTGAAGCTCTCTACCCGTTAAACAGCACTTCCTTATTTCCCCCCTTTCCACCAGCCCCTGGTAACCACCATTCACTCTCCCTCTGTGAATCCGACTACCTAGGTAACTCATACAAGTAGAATCCTGTACCATTTGTTACTTTGTGACCGGCCCATTTCACTTAGCATAATACTATCAAGGTCACTCACATTACTCAGCCACACTGCATTTTTTTAATGTTGCAGGGACAAGTGTCTGTTTTGTTCATTGCTGCATTCCTAATGCCTACACCAATCCTTGGCACATAATAGGTGCTCGATAAATATGTTAAATAAATTAATGTTCCTAATATCACTTCCACAGCTCAAATAAAATAAACAAGAAAATGCTTTACATTAATGGCATTTATTCAGTATCAGAAAATATTTGGAGAAGATTAAATATATTTGGGAGTAGTTTCTTTGATAAGTTCTTAAACAGTCCAAATTGCCCAAATGGCCAGCAACCACTTTTTTTTAGTTTTGTATTAGATCATGTTTAAAAACATAAAATCTATACGATGCATCAAGGGGAAAATATACTTAGCAGTTAATTTAAGAGTGATATGCTGGCATTTCACTGGTTTTGTGCTGGATAAACATCAAGGGATCCAAACAAAGACACTTGGTAGAGGACGAAAGACTCACTGTCTGAACTAAGTTGCCAGAAAAAAAATCTTAATGCTCCCCCCTCCCTGAGCAGTTATTGGTTTACTGATTGCCTCACTGAGAGGGAACTGTTCTTCCCTCCTCACAAAGAGATCCCACATAATGCGTGTGAACAAAATGAACTGCTTCCATTCCTCAAAAACACTTCAGGACGAAGTTGGTTTTGTGAGACATATGGGGGAAAATTCCCAATGCAGGCCAGCAAGCCAATGTCAAAGCTGTTAAAAGCAGCTAGAGGTTGTCATCTATTATGAGCTGTTCAAAAGCTTATTTACGCTATTAAAACCTTAGTTTCCTGCCTTCAAAAACAGAAAACTTCCTCCTTTTTACAAAATGGTAACTATCTCTGTCCCCCTTTCAGAGGACTTTAGTAAGTTCTGAAAAAGTCCAAATTCCTAAGCTTGGAATTCAAGGTGCTCTCCAGCCTTGCCCCAACTCGTTGACCTTCCCAGACTTGTCATGTATCATATCATTACCTTTGGTGTTTCCCACATTTAGGTGAAACTACTCCCACTTCTCAGAAACTACCCGTGCCTTCTTGTCTCTATGCCTAATTCTAACAGGTAAATTCTTCCCTCCCATATCAACTTTGCCTCCCTTCTATTTCCCATCCATCCACATTTTAGAACTTAAACAATGCTTCCAGTCCCACTGCCCCCACCAGTCTACAATCTGGCAACGTGTGTTTACCCAGCTCCCACTATGAGTAAGCCAACATGGGTAGCAGCTGGGATAGCAGGGTGAACTAAAGAGGAAAGGCGCATGCCACTCCTTGTCTCCCGAAGCATCCCTCCCTCAGCTGGACGTGGTATCTCCTTCTCCGGGCTCCTGCGAAACATCTTCTACCTTGATTTAGATTTATTTACACATACTCCTCATCTCCCCAGAGCAAAAGCTCTCAGCGGACAGCTTTATGATTTATCTTGGAAAATCTAATACGGTGTTTTATACATACTCACTTGGCAACATGGAGAGCAGGAGGTATCTGGGACAGAAAAACCTAAGTGAGAGTCACCTTTAATCAAACCACCAGGGCCCTGGTACTCACATCCACAGAACATGAATACTATAATTTACCTCTCTCAGAAGAAGTAAACATCAAATGAAGTAACATATGGGATGCTCATGGAAACTAAGTCCCCTGTAACTCTTCAGAGAAAGCAGCATCATATAAACCAAATGTGTTATTTTAGCCATCATGATTGCTTTTCACTGGTTCTACAAATAAGCTATGCCATGGATAGTATTATTTTATTTCAAATATTCTAGTTGTGACAACATGAATTTCTGTGTTCTCCTTATTAGGGGGACTTACGACTCTATAAACAACTTTAAAAATACCAGGAGGTCATCTTCATTATATCCCTATGAGTGGAAAGAATCCATTAAAACAACAATGGTTAACCTGCTGGCCCACTCAACTGGGAATTTGCTCCCCTTTTTTAAAAAGGCAAAGGTGGGGAGAGCAAAGAGGCAAAGCTCAGAATGTCACAAAAAAAATTATTATCATTAGAAATCTGCTTTAAAGGAAATGCCATTTAAGGTAAATATTCTGTTACATCATATCAATATCATGTTCATAAAATTGAATTTATTCTAGAATCTCAAGAGTACTTCCCTTGGATATCATCCTCATTCAGACTTCACAGTCAGTGGAAGTCATACCTTAGATTTCTCCAACTGGGGGTGCTTGCCTAGCTGAGTCAAGGGGTTGATCTCAGGGTTGTGAGTTCGAGCCCCACGTTAAGTGTGGAGATTACTTAAAAATAAAATCTTAAAAAAAAAAAAGATTTCCCCAACTGAATACTCAAGAACAGAGACTATGTGCTTAATCGTCATGAAAAATACACCTGCCTCTCACATCTAAACAGCCCAGACTCACCATCACCACAGACCAGAAAGACGACCACAGAAGCAACACAAAAAAAGGAAGAAATGAGTATCACCCCGTGTCTGCTACAGAACCACCCGCTATATACACATTATTACCTGTTTTGTGTGGCCAGTGACCTGAACCCAAGAGGATCTAAAACCAGAACATGCCCAATGGCCATGATGAAGCCAGGACTCCAACCCAGGGCTGCTGGTTTCTGAGCTGTCCATTCTCTATCAGACCACCCGTCCTTCCCACAAAACCCAACTCCACGAGGTCCTTTCACCTGTGTCCCTCCTATACTTTGTGGTCAGACCCCAGGAAACTAAGTAAACAGATGACCTAAAGAGATCTAAGTTCTAGTCCCAGCTAACAGACTTGCTGTGTAACTAAGTCAAGCTCCCTTATACCACCACCTAAGTTTCCTTATCAAAAAAATGTTAATATTATGTGCCCCAATTCCTTCAAAAAAAAAAAAAAAAAACACCAACCTATAAATCACCATGGAAATGTTCAAAATTATTTGTGTTCTGATTATCAAAATGGATTATTTAGTTAAGCTGCCTTGTCTTTGAAGTCCATATGGTTTTCCCAGTATTATTTTGAGTCCTTGGAGGACAGTCAGCAAACTGTGCCACTCAGCTCAAACCTGGCCCACCGAAGGTTTTGTACGGGACCACACCCAGGCTGGTACGTATCGTCTATGGCTGCTTGCAAAGCCACTGCAGAGCTGAGCAGCTGCACACTGTAGAGCTTGTGTTGCAAAGTCTCAAGTATTCACTATTTGGCCCTTTACAGAAGAAGTTTGCTAGCCCCCACATCTGACATACCAGAGGCCAAAGAGAGTAGCTAACAAGTTACGATGAATTTTGAATTTGCCCCAAGCTGTTCTATTTTCCATATACATATCTTATTTGTCAAAAGATTTAATATATCATAAGCAAATATAAATAGACAGAAAAACCACTAAGTTAGAAAGCCACTTTCTTGTAAATAATAAAGCTATATTAAACAAACTAAATCCACAAAGATATAGGTCTAAAAAATGAATTTCTAAAACTTTCTGTATTTCTGAAGAATCACAATCTGTGAGTTCTACAGAATTACCCTTCTTCGAATAAAAAAAAATGTAAAACTTCTCCCACAAATTATCCAATATTTGAATTTAAATAAAGAGAAGAGGAAAATAGCTGAGGATATAAATGAAGTATTTCCCAGGACTGCCAATGTGAAACTTTATTACCAAGCCCTCTCTCTCTCTTTTTAACTACTCTGCCAATTCTTTTGTGGCAGAGTTGAGTTCTGGTTTTGAAATTTTTTTGTGTGTAAATAAGTTTGCTCCGTTTTATATTGTGAATAGGCTACGTGTATCCTGTTCCTAAACATCTGCTTAAATGCCAGACAGGAAAGTGTGCAGCATGTTTTAACAAGTAGACTTCCTCTGTTTCTCAAAGCCTTCAAATATTTAGTTTCAAAATGAATACACTGTAAGCCAAAAAAAATTACCACCCATCCGATTACTTTGTCATTCCTACTGTAAAGATTTATGAAAAATGCAAGGAGGAGGGGGAGGGGCCGACGCTGTTGATGGAGCTGGGAAACACATGCGAGCAAGGAAGGCAATCAAGAAAAGTAAAAGTGGGAAAAAGCCATTAAGCCCGTAACAACCTCCTGGGAGCTGCCTTTTCTCTTCCCCTCATTGTCTACAACCCTCCAGAAAATAGGATTACTTGTTACTCATAAAAAGTCCTAAGATTTTAAAGACAGACTGAATTTCAGAGGTCACTAAGCATAAGCCATTTGTTTTATGGATGAGACCAAACTGAGGTCCAGAAACAGTAAGTGTCACACCCTGTGGATTAGGTAGTGGCAGGACCGGGACCAGAATCTAGATTCCCGATCCGCAGTTCAGCACACTTCCCACGAGACTCGGCTCTCTGCCCTGCGAAGCGTAATGTGCCACTTGGCACCTACCAGCTAAATTCTTTTTAAAATATGCCCAAACACCCTTATCGTGGCCAGGAAATTCACAATACCCTTTTAAATAGTATCTATGGGCACATGTTTTTTCCAAGTACAGACTATCCAGAATACTGCTTTGACCTCAGCAGGACTGGGAGTCACAATAAAGCAGCAGAATAATCAAAGAGCTAATAAGGACCTCAGGCTGTCCCCTTGTGTTTTGTCTTGATGATCATCAGTTTGAAAGAGACACCCTCTCTCCTACCCCCCCAGACACACACACTCAAGACTAAACAGCAATATTCCATAAAAAGACCAGATCTAGCCAGTGTTATTATCTGTCTGACATTTGGGTTATTCTTGTGAGTAACTCATAAAGTAATGTGGGTGTCTGTGATTATTTGAGTACACATGGCAAACCATAATTGGTCAAAAAATAATAAAAGACATTTTTCCATGACAAAAATACTGTATTGCATGACAACACGGCTGTGTGACAGTGTGACAGCATTCAGGGGACCGCAATACTTTCTCCCTTTACGAGAAAGTAAAAACAACACAAAAATTTTAAAGGAAAAAGCTTTCTTTTCAGTAAGCCACACAGTTCATATTTAAATTAGTTATGAAAGATTAAAAGGTTTGGAGCACTGACAGTAAGCCACTAGCATTTTTTTTCCCCTAGATCCCTGTCATATATCAATCTATAATTCTGCCTTTTGATACAGAGCAGAAATGTGGTGAAAGATTCAAGTCCGTATTCCTTTCTACAACTGAAATGCAGTTTTTGACAATTTTTAGAATTTTTTTTAGAACATGACTGCTCATCCAGTAAAACTTTTAACTTCATCACCACGATCCACATTTTGTAACATGAGGCAGATCTAATGCAAATTCTCCTTATGACCGGGCAGATAAAAATCTGAAGCTGATCAGTGCAAGTTGTGTGCGAGGGTCTGAATCTAAAAAGCGATTCCCTTCTGTCCTATGGACACCTCCCATCGCCATGGGCTGCGTAAATGATAGGCACTAAGGGGCAACAGTGTAGCTGCCATTGCTCTGAGAAGCCAAAAAGCAGGTTAACAATTATTCTGAAAGTTATTTAAAAGAGCTCTCAGAAGAAGCATATTCGGACTCAGAGACAGAAACCCATTCAAGCAGAGAGCAGTGTGAGTAGAGGAGGATGTCTAAACGCTACGCTCTCATACAACTCTATGCAGTAAGGACAGTTAGGCACCGTGGAGGAACTCACCCACTCGGAAGTTCGTGGCCGTCAGGGTGTCGGCAGCATGACCATTCTCACTAATGAGAGTGGTGGTGTTCCCCTTCTCACAGCTGTTCTGACAGCTGCCCTTGGTGCAGGTCACTTTACAGATGCTCGGAGTAAAGACCACCTTGATGCGGCCAGTGTGGTTACTCACTAGGAGCGGAGGCAGGGAGAAAAAGAACAACAAACACATCAGCTTAGTATCCATGAACGTGCCTTGGAAGGTTTTTTTTAAAAAAAAAAAAAAAAAAGGAAAAAAGAAAGGAGAGGAGAGGGGGGACGAGAGAGCCCACAACCCGACAGGTTTAAGGAAAGAGGGAAGCCTTTAGTGCGCGCTGCTCTGTATCCAGTGGTGTCTCTGAAACAGGAGTAGGAAGCTTAGCAAACAGAACTCTGGGATGCACTCCAAAACCACATTTGAAGTCGAGTCACTGGAGTGGGATTACTAACCACAATGCTGCACTTTATTCACGGGCAGACAAAGAGCACTACGGAGGGCACGACGTGAAAGAGCCAACCCTGACAGGCAGATGTAATGCAAAGAGGTTGGCCATGCACCTCGTGGTGAATAAACTCCTGTGTCCTCAACTTGCATACTTTCCCGGTTTCTCCACTTATTAAGTCACTATTTGCAGTCCGACCCCTGGAAATGTTTTAGGCATGCGGCATGTCTGAAAACATCTGTCTCAAATCTCCTGGCACTCTCAGCTGAAGTGATCAAATCCTGTGACGCAGCTGTGGGAGCCCATTTCTTTTTCACAACTCTGGGGCATTATTTCTCCACATTAATTTATACAACCTGTATTTTGTTTTACTGTAAACAGGGTCCGTCTAAGAAAACGGGAGGCCAGGTTGCGAGGCTCAAGGGCTGCGTCTGTTCAAGCACCACCCCGGAGCCCTCGCTGCGGCTCTTCATAGGCCACCTCAGGCAGGTATTTCCTGCATTCGCGTGGCCCTCTCCTTAAAACCAAATGCGATAACCTGACTGCACAGCAGAGGCAGCAGAGGATCACAGAATGGGCACTGATCTCACAGTCAGACTCTGGCTTATAAACCTGGCTCAGCCGAGGTGTGACTTTGGACATGTCATTTCACCTTTTCTACAAAACACGAGGGAATTGCAGCTGATGTTTTCGAGCTAGTTCTAACTTTCAATGTCTCTATCAGGGGTCAGCAAACTGCAGCCCGGGGATCAAATCTGGCCCTCTGCCTGCTTTTATAAATAAAGTTTTATTGGAACACAGCCACACTTCCTCCTTTACATATTCTCTACGGCTGTTTTGCGCTGCAATAGCGGAGCTGCACAGAGGATGTCGGAGCTCACCCCGAACTGCCATTCACGGCCAAGTCCCAATCTAGACTCCATGGCAAAGTGCAACACAGAAACTCTAGTCTGACTTCTATGTCTGTGATATGTCCCCATCCAGCTTGTTCCTCTTTCCAGGAGCCTAGGCAGAAAGCAAAGACAGTAGCAGCAACTGGAGACAGATGGTTCATCTCTGAGACTAAGGATGGCAGGAAGTAGTACCCTTCCTATTGCCACTGTGTTATTCTAGAAGCCAAGGAGAGACTAGCTCTGGGTCAGCCTTTCTGTGGCCATCCCCTGACTACCAGAAGCAATTCTGCCCCTTCATAGTGCCTCGGTCTGACCAAGATTATATTTTCAGGAAATCATCCAAGAGGCCTCTATAGACCCTCAACAAAATAACTGTGGTCAGATCTGAGCTTGGAAACAAAAAACCTTAACAACAACAACAACATTAGAATTTCAAAGCTGGAATTGGGGTCTCAAAGGTCCTCTGACACAACATTATTTAAACATCTCTAGTGACAGGTTGCTCATTATCCACTGAGATAGCACATTCTAGTTATAAGCCATTCCTAGCAAGTGCTCTTCCTTCTTGAGCTCAAGTGTGGCAGTTGCACCCATTAATCCTGACTCCACTCCCCATGGTTTCACAATCTAACAATGCCTCTTCCACATGCTAGCCCTTCAACTCCTCAAAGAGAACTACCAAGTAAGCAAAGAAAGCTCAAGTTAGCAGGAACTTGAAGAGATCGGCTTGGGTTGGCCCTCTCACTTAACACAAGAAAACGGTTCTTCCAGAAGAGAAATAGCCTCAGTTCTTTTCAAATGTTTTTCCAAGACGATTTCCCATTCTCATTCAGTGGTTCTAACACAAGAGATCAAGACACATAGTGTGAAATGGGGAGATATCCTAGGGGCCGACCGGATCTTCCAGCACCTTGCAAAATGGCATCCAGAAACTTTTTCTATAATGGGCCAAATAATAAATATTTTAAGGCTATAGGCCTGATGGACTCTGTTGGCAACTATTTAACTCTGTTGTGGTAGCAGGAAAGCAGACTGTCAAAAACAATATGCAAATGAATGGTTGTGGCTCTGTTCCAATAAAACTTTATTTAAAGAAACAGTTTGCCAACCACTGCTTTGAACGCTTATACAACATCTAAAATTTTTGAGTGTACCCAGAAATTTAAAAAACTACAATAGGATGTTAATTCCACAATCAGGCAAAATTCATATAGTTCGACTTATTTTTTTTTACAGTAGCACACACACTCACACACAAACCAGCTCACACTCAAAATTGTCAGACTATGCTTACAAATATCTTGAGAATACTTTGTGTATCTAAGTGTGTGGAGCCCATTTAAAAAAAGAGATACAACATCATCCCACTTCAAAAGAATATAAACTTCTATTTTTTCTGGCTCTTGGTACAATAATGAAATTAGAAATGGTGTGCCAACTATTTTGTCTTCTCTGGCATTAATTCGTGGCACCAGCAGCTGCCATGCAGATGCTCAGACCGTCACCTAAATTATGCTCACTTAGGCGAAGAGAGACATCCAAAGAAAGCAAGCACTTAATCATTATTCGCATTTCACCTCTCAGCTACAGTAGTCACTTTATAGGCACTCGAGATTCTCCAGGCCTATTGTTTTTAAAAACTTATTCTATTTCTTAGCCAAAAAAAATTTTTTTGGCCTGGAATCATTTGGATTTTCAAAAGGCGGAGACAGTTTCATATGACTTAATTCTGATTTTTATAATGTTCACATCTTCTTGGAAGAAGACACACTTATTTCATATTTCCCTTTGTGTTTTACTAACATTCTGCTATAAAGTAGTCTAATTCTAAAGCAGACACATAATCTCAGCGGGTCCTCTTGTCTTCACAAAGCATTGACTTCTTCATTGTAATTAGCTTTTTTTTCCACATCAATCTCCCAATCAGTATTGAAAAACTCACAACTTCTTTTGACACTAGGTGGTCATTTGTAGCTCTCACAGGATCTCTGTAAATATTAGATGGGTTAGAAAATACACTCTCCCATCCCCTTGTAAAAATCATTTCTATGTATCTACTAGGGTATCATGCAGAGTTTAACCTTCAAGGTACCCAAGAGTAAGGTAAACTGCTCTGAGTTTCAAATTCCTCACATGTGACAAGTTCAAGACAACACCACCCATCTGTTAAGAGTTTGGTGGGAGTTCACCAACAGTGGCTGTGAACTTTCCTCCAGAGACTCCTTGGTCTGCAAGAGGCAATCTTCCTCAAATGCTTTGAGTAAACTAATACTCAAGAACCCCACATGCCTGCATACAGGAGGTACCTAATAAATGTAGAATACACGAAGTGACCCCAAGGAAGACAGTCGAACCCCACGGAGATCATGAAGTCACAGGATGCTGGAGACCATTCTGCTCTAAGGCCTTGCTTCACTGGTGAGGAGACTGAAGCCCATGGCGAAATCAGCAGTCAAAGACCATCCCTGGAGTGCTAATAGCTGATTAAGAATCACAAATCTGGAGGGGGCGCCTGGGTGGCTCAGTCGGTTAAGCCTCTACCATTGGCTCAGGTCATGATCCCAGCGTCCTGGGATCGAGCCCCGTGTTGGGCTCCCTGCTCAGCGGGGAGCCTGCTTCTCCCTCTCCCTCTGCCCCCATCTTGTGCTCTCTCTCACTCACTTTCTCTCTCAAAGAAATAAATAAAATCTTAAAAAAGAAAAAAAAAAAGAATTACAAATCTGGAAGGCAAAAGTCAGGCCAGTCAGGAGTTAACAGGGAAAGCTGCTGGCAGAGCCTTCAGGCTTGGTCCCTCTGATAAAAAAAATGTAATTTTTAGATCCCTGTGGGTAAATCAGCCCCAGAAATCTGAAGCAAGTGCTTTCAAACCTTGCATTTTAGAGGCCTTGGCCAGTGTGCTCGCTTCGGCAGCACAGATACTAGAGGCCTTGGCTAGAAACATAGATTGCCTGGAGCCAGGGAGCACCTCCACCGGGCCTCCCAGCCAGCGCGTCAGTCAAGACACTCAAGAGTCAACATCCTGTCTGCAGGGTCTGCCAGACCCTGTGCGAATTTCACCCTCCAAGAAGAGTCACTGGCACATGCTTTAAAACAAACCACAGACATTCAGAGCGTATGGTGAATGGGATGGAAGTGAAGCCGATATCCTCCCAACAGGAACAGCTTTCACTTCAGCTTCCCGATCATTAACGACGGAGAAAAACCCAAAAATGTAAAAATGGTTCTTGACAAACGGACTTCAGTCTAGAGAAGAACCCAGCTGCCATCTTTCAGTCATTAGCCAGGATGGGACCAAAAGTGAAGGCAGCCAAAGAAATAAATAGCACAAGTTCAAGACCCACATCAGATGTCATGCACAAATACAGTCTCCTCCACATTTATCCAGAATGCCGTGACAGCACATCAGCATTCATCCAACTTAAACAAGAGGGACCAACTAGCACAGACAATATCCTCGGTGGAGGAGAAGCACCTCCTCTGTGGTTAAAAGCCATCACCCTGCCCATTAACTGAGGCTGCTTAAAGAGACTTCGAAGCTCATTCAATACACAGGTCACATGTGAGAAACGGGGTAAAGGGCTCATTCTCCTGCTGCAGTCCACTGCTTGCCCGAAGACGAAGAATTCTTTGAAGGACAAATCATAAAAGTATTAAATAATGCTTCGAATAACAGGAGTTTGTTGTTCTGCTCTCCGGGCTTGCTTAACTCCTCGTGGACTATTAAAATAATTCCCACAGAATACCGTGTTCCTCGAGAAACATGCCGTGCAGACAAACTAGTATGAGATCTATTACTTCACCGCGTGGCTCCAGTCCTGGAACAGATTTCTAGTTGTCATGTGAGTACCTCCTCAGATAAGACTCTAGTAGGAGTTACATTCCAGGACCATCTCTTGAGGTTTTTTTCCAGATGGATGTAACTAAATGAAGAAGTAGAGGAAGAACTACATGCTACACAGTTGATACACGTTAAAGGAAAGACCATGTGAGTTTCCTCTCCCATTCAATTCTCCATTAATATCCACTCAAGGCAACTATGTCAGTTACTTATCTCTCTCACAGGTATATACAAGATTTCCTTTCCTTTTTATACATTTAAGGAGATAAACTCTTCTTTGCCTTTCTATGGGTCCATTAAATCATTTAATGTAAGAGTAAGTTTCTGGATACATTCTGAGTTCCTTACAGAATTGCCTACCGCTCATCAAAAACCAGGTATCAACTATACACCATATTTGAGAATGTGAGTACAATCCCCAAAATACCCACTTGGGCAGAAATGTAGCAGCAACCTAGTCACGCACTCTCTTGTATGACCTCACTCCCTGATTCACTAAGAAAATAAAAGCTCTAAAGACCCAGGCCTACCAACTTACCTGAATCTGCAGCTGTCCTGCCTTCCCCCTGACGAAGGATGGGGTTCTAGCTAAAGCCAAGCCCCCTCCCCTCCCCCCCAACACGCCCTGGCTAAAGTAATGGATCCCTTCCTCTCTTACAGACTCAAAGACTTGCTCTCTTCTCATCTGTGTTCGCATGCAAACACGTTGCACTCTTGCCCAAATATCAAGAATACCACTCCTTATTGTCTCCATTCCTCTCTACTGCAGGTAATGCTCTATTTCTCTGCTCTCCTTACAGCAGAACTCCTCAAAAGAGCTGCTCTACTAGCTGTCTCCACTGCCTCCCCAAGCATTCTCTCTGGAACCTGCTGCAGTTAAGCTGCTGCTGTCCATACTTCACCAAAACTGCCCTTGTGAAGGTCACCAGGGTCTCCATATTGCCAAATTCAATGGCAAATTCTCTGGGTCTTTCTTCCTCATTCAGCCTCTCTGACACACAAGGACACTGCTTCATGATACACTTTCTCCACTGGGCTCCTAGGTCACTCTACTCTTTCATGGTTCTCTCCTACCTTGCTGGCCACTGCTCTTCATGACCAGGGCCCCAGAGCTCAGCCTCTGTAGCCTTCTCTTTTCTATACTGACTTCCTGGATGAGATCATCCTGTTCTATCTCATGGATTTAAAGACTATCTACAAACTTATGTATAGAAAATGTTTAACTCTACCTGGACCACCTCTACCTTGTATGTGTGTTCAACCAAGAAACCAATGGTCCAACTGTTGATGGGCCTTTCCTAAGTAAATATCTAACATCTAACAGACACCTCAAACAAAATGTATTCAAAATTAAGCTTTGATTCCTTCCTGTACCCACATACAAATTTGCTCCTCTTCAAGTCTTCCCCCATCTCAGAAAATGGCAAGCCTATTCTTGACTGGGGGTGGGGGGTTGTCCATCTGAGACTCAATACAACAGCAAATCCTGTTAGCTCTCTTTCCAGAGGTAACAATTTCTCACTACTTCCGTGACAAACACTCTGGTACAATCCATCATCATCTTCGGTCTGGATTATTTCAACAGGCTCCTAAACCGGACTCCCTGCTTTCACCTTTGCCCTCCTGCAATTTATTCTCCTCACAGCGCTCAGGGTATCTTTTCTAATTTATGTCCGTGAGATCATAGCATTCCTTTCAGTGGCTTCCCATCTCAATCAGAACACAAGCCAAAGGTCTCACAATGGCCAATGGGGGCGTCCACGGCTGCAACCTCTGACCTCATCTCCCACAACCCTCCTCAACCCATTCACTCTGGCTTCCTTGCTATACTGGGCATGCTTCTGTCCCAGGCCCTTGCACCTGCAATTCCCTCCGCCTAGAATACTCTTCCTCTTCTATATGCAGCTTCCTCCCCCACTTCCTTCAAGACTTCTCCAGAATGTCAGATCATCAGGAGGCCTTTCCTAACAACCTGACATAAAACTGCCAACAGCCCCACACATTACCTATCCCCCATACTTTGCCCTACATTTCCTATTTATTATAAACATACTTCATATATTTGTGTTTGATTATCATCCTGAGAACACAAACTCCATGATAGCAGGAATATATCTGGTCACCATTATATGCCCAACATGTTTCTCATTGTAAGTGCTCAAGAACAGTAACTGAATGAACAAACTAAATTGAAAGAAATTAAATAAATATTTAACTATGGGTTAATTGCCAGTAGTGTTAAAATAATAAAGAATACTCCTATTAAAGCTTTAGCCCTAAAACATACTTGCTGTATGCTGTATTTGTCAAAGAGAAATGTTTTAGCCATAAAAGTTTCAAATCAAGGGAAAACACAGTTGTTATTCAGGAAACCCTGCAATCATTACAAAACAGTTTTCCCAAAATCATTAAAATATTACCCAAAAATGGCCAATGACATAAAAAGTGAAGATTTTCATTTAAACATGCCAATGAGAGAATAACTGAATAAACAGGAAATAGAAATTTCTCAAACACTTTTTCAAAAGAAAAACATTTGCTCCCAAAGTTTCACAACATATTATGCAGAAATCAAACTGACACATGATAGAAACCTCCTTTAATTTTGTAAATAAGAGTTACAATGACGTGTAAGGAGTTTTTAAACTCATTTTTATTCACTAAGTATCCATCCCCTTTGTCAGGCAAAGAACTAGGAAATTGAAAACACTACTACCGAGATTCTGTGAGCCTGATATGAATTGCCACTGGGCCATAAAACCCACCCAATAACCCAACCATGTTGGGGGATGCCCATGAGAACAAGCCCCATGTCAGGGCTCAGCACCGAGTCTGCTTGAGATGCTCTTCCTCTCCCTCCCTGCCGGTCCCTCCCCCTGCTCACGCACCTGTGTGCACACACACTCTCACAAACAAACAAACAAATAAAATCTTATGAAATACATGTTGGTTCCCAGCTCAGGGAGACTGGCCAAGAGACTAGCCAGAGATTCACCAACAAAGACAGTAGATTTTGTCCCAAATTTCTACAGATTTCAGGAGTCAGGTCTAATATCCTATTTCGTTCAGTCTTTGTTTTACCTTGACTCAAGACATAAAATCTCAGATTGTCACCTATCACCTGTCACATTTTCTCAGCCTTCAATCTTGCCCTGCCAACTGGACTCCATGCAACACACCCTGAGACATGGGCTTTGTTTTCATCCTCCCTTTTTCCTCCTTGGGGTTTCTACTCTTTAAATACCAACCATAAGTTCTTTTCTCTAAAAATATTTTTTAAAAGATCCTATTTTTATCTCTGGAACAAAATCAAGTATGTTTGAAGGTGTAATATATTTTACAGTCAGAAGACTAACTTTTCCCCAACAAGTGGCTCATCTAGCAGGATCTGGCCCAGTGTTTGGGGAAAGAAATACAGTCAGTACGAAAAGTGGAAAACCAGCAAAACAACCGATGGCTTTTTGACATGTTCATATTCTGACCTTTTTTTGTAAAATAATTTCTTTAACATCCCCTGAGGGGATTCAACCATCTAGGCATATCCAGCTAATGCATAAAGAACACCCAGGGAAGGGGCGCCTGGGTGGCTCAGCTGGTTAAGCGACTGCCTTCGGCTCAGGTCATGATCCTGGAGTCCCGGGATCGAGTCCCACATCGGGCTCCCTGCTCAGCGGGGAGTCTGCTTCTCCCTCTGACCCTCCTCCCTCTCATGCTCTCTGTCTCTCATTCTCTCTCAAATAAATAAATAAAAAATCTTTAAAAAAAAAATAAAAATAAAAAAGAACACCCAGGGAAGTTCAGGACAGGCTCTGGACTGCAGTCCAGGGAAAGAGGTGACCAACTCTAAGGCACCTCAGTCCTGGCATCCTGAACTGCACCAGGCTGTTTCATAGGGGTTCCTTTGACATGACTTTAAAAACTCTCCTGTCTAAAATATATCTGGAAATCTCTGCTCCTAATCTTGAATACCAGGGAACCTACCATTGTCAATCTATCCAGAAGGGATGGTGGCATTTGAAATGCTGTGGCCATTCCCCGGGATTCCTGGGTGGCTCAGTCGGTTCAGTGTCCGACTCTTGGTTTCAGCTCAGGTCATGATCTCATGGGTCATGAGACTGAGCCCCACGTCGGGCTCCACACTCAGCAGGGAGACTGAAGATTCTCTACCTCTGCCCCTCTCTCCACACACGCTCTTACACTCTCTCTCTCAAATAAGTAAATCTTAAAGAAAAAAAGAGAGAGAGAAACACATCCCCAAGGTGACAGGACTTAACATAAAAATTTCATAACATAAAAGGAGCAAAGAAGAAGGGGGGGGGACTCACTGTACCCATGTTCTCAATTCTGAATTGAGAATGTAATCTACCACCTGGATCTAGAATCCTGACAATTATGGGAACCACACTTGGGGAGGTTTGAGTGAGTTTGTCCAGGGAGTTGTTTTGTTTTGTTTTTTTGGCATCAACCTTCAAGATGCTACTCCCTCTAACAGTTTGTTTCCCAAGGGAGAAATACCATTTAAAAGATGCATTTTTTCACGTGAAAATCTCTACCTCCCTTAAAAAACCCACACTGGACTTTGCAGCAGCACAGCTAGAGATCTCACACACAACCGTGGGAGGACAGGCTTCCTACAGCTGAGAAGAAAGAACTTCACTGCTGTCCCTGAACCCAGAGAACAAGGTGTGGAGCAGTGAACACTTACATGTCTTCTAGCTCTAGTCCTCATACATTCTGGCTAGCTTGCACAGTCTCCTTACAGAAAGCATGGGTTAGATACGCTTCACATGATTCGAATTTTCTGTGCCTTAATTTTGGAACAAAATTAGGTTTTATTTATCCCCACATTTGTTGTCTTTCCAAAGAGAAGTAAATGGAGGCATTTGTTATCAGTCTATCACTCATCATTTCCATAAATAACATCTGTTTGTTTGTATGTGGGGAAGCAAGTCTGACTCAAAAGACAGATTACCTACTGGGTTATTTGTTTACCAAAGAACAAATTTCATGACTTATCACAGGCTTGATTAAGTGGGGGCCACTTCTCCTGAGGGTCCCAGATTGTATCTACCATATGCTTTGAGAATTAGGATTCCATATAATTTACATACCGGTTATGACAAATATTTTTGACAAACATTTAACATCAAACTCCTTAAAAGAAAGTTGAGATCCTTTCCCATCTAGACCGAATCTAGCCTCACATCCTACAGCATTCCAGAGAGAGCCTGGGCACTAGCCGAACCAAACTGCCCCACGGTCCTCACTCACATGCCTACTTAACTTCACATGTAGTTTTCTCCCCCTGGAAAACCTTTCCTCCTTTTTCTCCACCTCTCATCCTCTTGAACCAACCCACTTACCCCCTCCCTACACAGTTTTCAGCAACCTAGGCATGCCAGATTAGACAGTGCATCTCTCCATTTTTACCCGGCTTTTAGCACATGAGTCTATTTACGTATATTTTCCTACCTTACCAATCTTCCTTTGGCCTCAATCAAGCCCAAGAAAACAGTCTGTATTCTTATCCTCCTTCTCTATTTGTAACAAATGTCTCACCTGGTGGTTTTCCTTCTTTGGGAACAAGAAAAGATTACATGGTGGGAGGGGAGTGCCATGGGAAAGAATGCAGGGGCAGGAAATGAAGAGAAGTGAATCAAAGGTAGTATGAGGTCAGGCGAGGAATACATAGGCATTCCACTGTCTACTGCAAAGGGCAAAGAAGCAACTTTTACTCAAACTAATAAGCGGAAGTCACAAAACTTGAAAGGAGTTGAAAGCGATCAGGGTTCCATTGCCTTCCTAAGGGGGCATGGAAACTTCACTCCTACACTACAGGCAGACACAAAGAAGAAAATGATCTATCACACTTTACAAAATTTAAAGTCCGCCTGAAAGAAGAAAAAACTCAAAAGATAGGGCTGAGACTCTGGAGACCCAAAACTTCCGGTGTCCTGTTGGGAATGAGCTGGCCTGACCAGAAGCAGATACCTCCTGTGCCTCTCAGGAATTCCAATTCAGTCACAGAGGCAATAAAAATCCAGAGCAAAAAGATACTATAATGTGAATGCATTTTATTTTAAGAAACCTTAAGAAAGGTGAAGATATGAACATTTTTGTAACTGCCAAAACAACTCTTAAGTTTGATGGATTCAGTTGAAAGAAAAAAATCTGTTGGAGTAATTGGTTATATAGAAGAAAACTGGCATTTTTAACTCTCTGAATTGAGAATTATAGCATCAGAGGTATCTAAGCTTGCAGAATACAGATTCTGTCATTCACTTTTTATTCTCTTCCCCACAGCACAAACTTCTCTCTGGCTCAGTTTTAAATGACTCCATCAAATAGCCCCAGCTACTCTCTCCAAGGGATTACTGCCAAATTCAATAGAACTCATCATTAGAAAAGATTTCAGCCTAAATATCCTTTTTCTCAAAGTCATATTCTATCTAGCTTTTATTTATCATGTGATAAATAAAATTGAAAAATGATTAGTTGCCAATAAAAAAAATGAATTACTGATATGTAATCACACACTGTAAATTTTCCAGCTTTCAGTTAATTCTTTTTAGGTTACTCATTCTCAACTTCCTCTCTCATCAAGATAATGCCTCTCCTGTTGAACACCGTGATGGTTTTAAAATCTATCCACAAACTCTTTTGAAATCAATTCTGTTCCCCTTGAGTATGAGCTGGTCTTAGCAACTCATGTCTTAAGAACAGAATGAAACAGAAGTGATGGCTTCAGCTTCAGAGACTAGATCACAAAAGGCAGTTTCTGTCTTGGGCTCTCAATCTCTCCAATCATTCATTCTCGGGGGGGGGGAAGCCAGCTCCCATGTCATGAGAATACTTAAGGGGCCCATAGAGAGGCCCACATGGCAGAGAACCAAAGCCTCCTGCCAAATGCCATGTGAGTGAGCCACCCTGAGAGTGAATCTTCCAGCCCAGGCGAGCCTTCAGATGACTGCAGCCCCTGCTCATACCCTGACTGCAACTTCATGACAGAATCTGAGCCAAAACCAATCAGCTAAGGTATTTCTGAATTTCTGAGGCACAGAAAGTGTAAGATAATGTTTGTTGCTTTAAACCACTAAGGTTTGGGTTAATTTGTTACACATTAAAGTATAAACACACACACACACACACACACACACTTCACTGCTTTTCTTTTTCCCTAGATTCTGAGAACATAGAAGCTGAATTTATGGACCTTTCTACATGTACAGAGCACTGTCTGCATAACTGATGGACTCATGAAACATGTACTGAGTCCCTAACTAAGCTATGGAGCTCACGTGCGCACCACAATCATTTAAATAATACTCACCCCTTCGCAGACTAGGAAACTACAGAGATGTTCATCAGAAACCTGACCAGGGTCATTTTGTTAGGAAATGGTAGAGCTGGGATTTCAGTACGAGCCTTCACTCTTTCCTCACTACCCAATGCCTCTCCTACACTTCCAATGAGCATTTACTATAAAAACTACAGGATAGCCAGCACCTGGGAAGGCTGGAGCAAGGGACGGAAACAAACAGATTGAGGACATACTACGTGTTCGGCAGGATGTTAGGTTTCATATCCCTCACCTCATTTCATTCGTACAACAGACCTATGGCAATAAGTGCCAAGATGTGTATTTGACAGAGAAACCAATATTCAGAGGTTCGATGGAATAGAAGACAGTGAAGCGAGTCACAGGCTCCACCCTGCAGGATCTTGCAAACTAGAGTGGGGAAGAAGAGACACACAGAATAATGCCACCTGACCCATCTACCTCGTGAGACCGTGGCAGGGGCCACGTGAAATAATCTGTTTGGATGTAATTCATAAGCTGTTAAACACTATGCAAACCCAAGAGGCTATCATGACACGTGGTCAGCTCTTAGTGGAGCAACTGTGAGGGAAAGCTCAAACTAGTGGTGACATTTACCCCATGATATATTATACAGCAAAACCCACAAGAGCTTCTAAATATGGAAAATTTCATCTCAAGATGTTTGTTTGATGATCATAATTATTATTTAAGACTCTAGAATAAAGTTCCACTGTGGACTTTGATTGCTACATAATTTCCAGATAAGATCTGATTGCCTGACTTGGTCTGAAAGGTATCAAAATGGATTTCAATGACTAACAGACACCCATTGATTAGAATGGCTTATTTTGCCTAATTTGAATAATTAAATTAAACAATTCTTACCAGAAATTCTAAGTTTAGGTCATTTTTAAGTGATACTGTCATTAAAGCCCTACATATAATAATAAAGCTGACAGATTTTTTTTTAATGTCATCAAATTTGGCTTTGCATTCACTTAAAAGTAACACATAAAGAGCTAAAGTCGCACTCTTTTTTTTTCCATCGTCATCACTGAAGTATTCTTGAAACACAGTGTTGCATTCACTTCAGGTGTAGGACAGTGATTCAACCACCAGAGACATTATGCTGTGCTCCTCATGAGTGTAGCTACCATCTGGCACTGTATCAGGTAAAGCGAAGCTCTTCCCAATGAGTAAGATTGCTTTTGGCAATTTTTAACTCATCATAGTTTTGTCTCCTAATAAACGTACATGAATATACATGTAGGGTAAATTTTAAACAGTCAACGTACTAATATTATAATGTAACACATCGACTTAATGAGCATCAGGCTCTTCGTACAGTTGCTGACATATAGTAAGCCAAATAGATGAGGAAAAAAGAGGAAGATGGAATCCGCATAGTGCCACTGGTGGGAACAAATAAGCTTATGTCCAAATTTCCTAATTACCTGATGTTCAGAGACAAGAATATAATTTCCAATACCTTCAGCAGGTTTTTAAAAATATATATTATATGTTCTTGAGGTATATTAAGGTGTGTTTTGGAAACTGGGATCTCTGACAAGAAACATTATGAATCACTTTCTCCACTAAGAGTCTTTTTAAAACTTTAAAAAAAAAAAAAAGAGGCATCTAATTTTGCTCTATTTCCATGTTCAAGACATGACAAACATGCCTGACAGGTATTTGCACACATACCCCGCTGTGAATGCCTGAAAACCCGTACCAGAAAAAGATGAACAGGAGGCATGATGGGATTTCGGGGTCTTATTGGAAAGGTGCCTGTCTATTCTCACTAATGAACTGAAGCTGGACATTCTCCATTCCATGTGAGCAAGAATTCGAAAGCTGAAAACATTTCTATTAAAAATCCAAATGGGTACTGAGATATAAATTTGGCAAAAGCACAGGCCCTATGAAACCCCAGGCCAGGCAGAACAATTCTGAGTGCTCAGTGGTCTTGGAGAACATAGGTAGCTGACCCCACTCACCTGTCTGTGCATCTCCCAACACCCCAAGCTTTCTCAGGAATAAGAGGTTACAGACAGACTAAGGCAGTGAAGGAGAGTAAAGCAGCTGGGTTATCCTTCTCTAAAAGACAGTCTTTGGTGCTCTGAGACATCAAGACAAGCAGCTATTAAAGGGAAGGGTTCAAACAGAATGTGTGCTAGCTGGGGTCTCTACCTACAATACAATGGGGGGGGGGCGTGTGTTGCACACACTCTCAAGTGATGGGATTGTACAATAAAGCTATGCTCAGCAACATGGGAGATGCAAGTCTCAACACAACCCAAAACGGCCAGCCACATAGGCCAGACCTTATGGAGACTAGAATATACTTCAATAACTGGGAAGACATTAAGAATTCATAGTACTTTCAGCAACCCATTATATGTTGCCCTATATCCAGAAAATGCTTTTCAGAAAATGCCGTTAGACTTCATTCTTGGACCCAACATTAACATGACACAAAGCTTCTCCTGGTTGTTTATGCTTCTACTTGGTATTCTACTTCTGTTCCAGTCACTTACTGTTCCCCTCTAACTTACAAATTCCTTGAAAAATTCTGGTCAATCTTACTTCATCAGCGTCATCCCTCTTAGGCAATGCTCTTCTGTCAGGCCACCTTACAGCAGCTAGCCAACTCAGGTTGGTTTTCTTGGGTCAAGTGCCTACTCATCTTCTAGTCCACTGTGGCGAGAGGGTGAGGTCACCCAGAGTAGCATTTTTCCCTGTATGTATCCTAGCTGATTAAAAGAGTATCATCTGCTCTGAGACTAACAACTGTCCAGATTGTCTTAAAAAGTCCATCTTCTGCCCTGCTAAGGTAATCTAAGAAAAACAGAAGTCAAAGGAACTGGCATGTCAGCAGACCGGATCCATAGGGTTTTCACGGTACAAGGAAGAGTGGAACCATACAACTTTAAGCTCAGAGATGGCACACTGTCATTCCACCCACACCCCATTACTAAGAGCAAGTCACAGAGCCAAGTTCCAAGTCAATGGGGTGGCAAAGTCCACTATACCCACAAGGAAGCCATGGCGAGGAGGAGGAGGGAAGAAAGAATTACATGTAAATAAGATCTACATTTTTATTATTTATTCTGGGATAAAAAAATGTCATGGAGAAAAGTTAAACAGGACAGGAAAATATTAACAAAATATACGTGCCTCCCTCTCTCCCTGTAAAAACAAACTAAAGCACACTTAAATCGTGCCTTGTTTTTGTTAAATATCTAGAGTTACACACACAAAGAAAAAGACCTTTGGACCAGATAGCATCTACCTAACTGAATCACCAAAGGCGGCATAATATTTCTGAATGACGAATAAAGGGGAAAAAAAACATCAAAAGATTTTGTTTGGGGAGTGTTATTCGGGAGCCCTCCAAAGTCAAGCAGAGCCTCCTTCAGTGGCTCTTCGGGGGCACGGACCCCTAACGTGTGGGAGGAAGAGCTCCGCTTTCTGCGGCACCCGAATCAGGCGGTGGCCAGCAGGAGATGCACCTGCAGCCGGTAAGTGGGCTTCATTAAAACAAGCAGCACAGCTGCCTGGTGCGTGCGGCTCCAGGCATCGTTAGCAGCGAGCCCTCGATCCCACGCAAGCAGCCCAGGGGCCATCTACCATAGGGAACCACATGACGACCGCCCTCCCACCTGCTGTCCAGATTCTTTTGCTTCCCCAAAGCTTTCTATGTCTGTTCCTAGGATACAGGGGTTTTGAAATAACTATGAGGTTTTTCACAAGAGCAACCATGGCCTGTTTAAAGTTTTCATTTAGTTAAAAAGCTGGGACCTTGGAAGCGCAAATGGGGGAAGCGCTGTTAGGGCTCCACGAATTTTTTTTTTTTTTAATGCATACTTGTGAGATGGATAATGTAGGCGGTTGCAAAGAAACTCTTGAAATAACACACATATTTATATATGTGATTGAACATGTATGTGTATACATGCATATAATATACATACAGCATACATACACACTTCGTGGTTTACCATTTTCCTGTCAGAAGAAGTACTCAAATATAACCATATTGCAATTACCTTTTAGGGAAGAAAGGTTTCCCTCCCATTCCAGCCATGTGTGACCTTGTATTTCCTCTGTACAGGAACACAGAAGTTGGGCAACTGGGTTTCAGTAAAGATACATTTCTATTTAAAAGGGGCTAATGCTAAGTAAGTATCAAAAAATCATGCAGAACTAAAATGGTAGAAAATTACAACACAAACCCTTTAAAGGTCATAAAATGTAAGGGAGGTAGGGAGGTCTTTACCTCAAAGCGGGGAAGACAGACTCACCACAATCAGTAATTTTCAATGCTAAGAGGACCCCTCTTTTAAGGGGACTAACCTGAGTAAATACCAATTCTATTTCAATTCCCTTCGGAATATCTCCTTAGCAATATTTTTGTACAATCTCATTTCTGTTGATTCAAAACCATCAATTCAACTTTAACAATGATTATTTCCTAGAAACTATTTTCAGAAATAAAATCAAAGTAAAGCCCTCCGTTTCTGGCAGAGAAATCCAAAGTCTGAGTAGGAGCATCTCTTCAAACACAGATTTTTCTCCTCCCAAAACGCTGTTTTGTTCTTTCCAGGCAACCTGTAAATCCATTCATGGTATTTTCCCCCACCATTATCACAGTTTGATCACAGAATATTCTGGAACCATCTCAGTATCTTGAACTTGGTCTCAACACCCAGAAATATCCTTGGATTACTTTATTTATTATGAAATCTGGGACCCTTGGGATTGAAACCTCCTTCTCTGGCACGAAAGGCTGCCCATTGGAGAATTTAGATTACATAACCCTTCACTCTAGGTTTTCCTCCACTGTTGTTTTTAATATTGCTGGATAAGCTTCCTGGAAGTGTTTATAATCAGTCTATGTCTACCATTTCCCAGTGATCTTCCACTGTGTGTAAGCAATCAAGAGGCAAAGAGAACATTCATGTTCGCCCACCTTCCTGGACTGGGATGTGATCAGACAACTGCCGGATAAAACATACCACCTGCGCTCACCACCCCCAACTGAGGCACAGTGGCCATGGTAAGACTGCACATATAACCCTCTCTACAGCAGGTAATACCCTGCTCTTCAATGGAATATAGATTCTTGAGGGCATTGGCTCAGCAAAACCCTGGTCCTTCACCCACATTCACTGGAATGCTTTCTCGAGCATCAGTTTGTACCAAGGAATGCTGCGGCTTTGCCATCCAGTAGGCATTTAAGCCAACAAGGACTTTGCCAGAAATCACTGAAGAATAGGTGATACTCTTTTAGCCATCTACAGTGCTAACAACCACACTGACATACAGCTGGAAACCGGCTCGAGGTTCCTTATTCCCACACAGAGTGTGTAGGTGACCGAACAGACCAATCAGGAATTTGATTTCATAAGGCAAAAAGCATGGAGCTTTACCATAATTCCTTCTTTAAAGCAGTCTTTTTTCCCACCTAGTATTTTAAATGCTAAACTGTTTCTTCATTAGTTTTCATCAGCTTCTTGGAAGATCTAGCTCCTGCCTGGTCCCACTTCCACTTGGTACCCACTGGTTTGTTGTGGGGCCAATCCCAAAGATATTCATTTGCACCTGACCCAGCCAAAGGTGGTCTCCACACAGGGAAGGCTGTCAAGGCTGCAGAACGTGTGCCTTGGGAATTCTTCTTCCCCTGAAGTGCACACTCAGTCCATGGGCAGAGCTTGGCCCCAGTGGGGCTCCCATCAATCAGTAATTGTCGGTGAGGGCAACGCAGACACCTGGAGTTGCCAGCACAAGCAATTTCTCCCTCTGCTCTTTCTTTTCTCCCTTCACACTCATATCCTAAAATGAGGCTTGGGTGGTTCTCGGGACCAGATACTTCTTTACCTGCATTTTCAAACTGCTCCTCCCCTGAAGATCTCTTGATCACAATTCATCCCATGCAGAGCAATCTGGCTCTGATTTCCTCATCTCTACTGATTGCATCTACATTTGTCTTTATCCAATAGCCGGTCCAGGGTTTCTCTCCTCTTTTGTGAAGGGCCAACAGATGGAGGATGAATGTGGTCTTTCTCCCTCACATCACCTTCTATCCCATGGTGGGTGCTCTGAGCTATACCGCAGACTCTCTCTGTGATGACTCAGACTGGCACTGGGCATCCAGAGCCTTTTAGTAGTGTTCTTGTCTACCTCCTTGAAGTGGCTGGGATAAGCAGAACAGTCCCGGCCAAACACTGCCTGCCTCCTAACCTTCGGATTTGTTTTGCCAAAGAAAAAACCTTGTCAGCTCTGAGTCTTTGCAGAAGCACTGCGTTCCCACAGTGAGAACAACCAGGAAATGCATGGTTTTACGGGTAATCTCTTCGCTGTACCAGTCTGCAACCATACACAATCCTCACTCCAAACATAGGAACTTACTTTTTCAAGGGGGAGACATAACCATCAAACCCTGAGATGCTTCCATGCCTTGTTATGCTTCTTGATGTCACTGGGAACAAAGCCTGGAGGCTCATGCTAGCACATTCAACCACAGTGTCACTAGAGTACAAAGAGGAGGTCTCGTGGCCAAAGGGTCCGTGCTCCTCACTGCCTGGGACTGTGGGCTATAGTCAGGCCAGAGCTGGGATGCGGGGGCTCAGGTAGCAAGGCTGCTGGTGTGAGAACAATGGCATCTTCGCCTCCCCCTCTCAGGCCTGACACCTGGCTGCCTGCTCTATCTTTAAATGGGGGGGCCAGGAATTCCAGGTAGCCTGTGACTGACTGCTGGGCAGTTGCTGAGCTGCCTGCTCTGTTGCAAGGACTGAAAGAAGTCAACAGAGACCACAGGATCCAGGGCTAAGGTGGTCCCAGTGCAAGCAGGATTATATTTTCTTCTGTCCGGAGGGGCCCAGTGGGGGGCTGCGTACCTTCTTCCTGCACCACGGTGGCTGCTTAGTCAAGCAGCAAGGCTCTGCTTAACACTGAAAGTAGTGAGCTTGTCCAAACTTTTGTAATTTAACAGGACCGTGTGTCTGAAAGGCCAGCAATCCATCTCTCCCCCATATTTCAGCACATCAGAGGGAAAACTGGCAATTCTTTTAAGAGTCTGACTTGTATCTGCTTTTAAAACTTTAAAAAGGTAGCATGTAAAAGAGGACATGTGTCTTTCCTGAAATTTAAAATTTAAATGAAAAACTGAAATTAAATTTAAAATTTAAATTTAAATGAAATTAAAGAAAATTTAAGTGAAATTAAACTAAAATTTTAGATGACTTTAAAACATAAATAACCTGTTTAAAAGCTAAGTCCATCTTGACAGGAAAACAACTGGAATTGGCAATGGAAAATCTGATTTAGAGAAGTTTTAATTGCTAAATATTTCCAAATATTAAAATATAATAGAAAAAGAGACTAAGCAGCTGTATATTTAAGTCAGAGATTGCCCAGTCTTTTAGCTCTTAGGGCTCTTTGCATAACCTGCAAACCATTTCAGTTACATGAATATTTCTGCTCATCCTAAAGATCTCCATTTTAAGTAAGTCTACCACTTTTCTTAGGAAGCTCTCCAGTACTTATAGCCCTGAAGATAAAAACGTCCTTCCACCACAGATGATAATAGAAATATTCTCTGCTTTTAACATCATCGAGCATCCCACGGTGTTTCTACTACAACAGCAGATAGCCTGGTGTGGATACTCATTAATTACCTTCAAGGTCTTTTTCTAGCGAGTTATGCCAAACGAATCTCTTTTTGCATGAATTATTTGGGTTTCTTCCTGAGCGTATGTTATACTAATAGTCTCGAATGTTTTTTAAAAGATGATTTTTCAAATGTTACCAAGTCACTTTAACTTTTCTTCCTCTGGGTTATAAATACTAAAATAAACACAATAGAATTTGGTTTACATACTCAATTTTTTCCTAGAAGTTACCAAGGAAGATACTGGATAAAGCAGACCCCTCAGCCCATACCATACTTAGAGCCCAAGGAGCTCCATTCCTGGAGGTCATGCTAAGTCTTTTGTAACTACCTATGTGGCGCAAAAAAAAAAAAAAAACTGTAAGTACTTTAATTTTTTTAATGTAACAGGGCTCTTAATATATTCACAGGTTCACAGGTCATACACCCACCATGACTATCTAATTCCACAATACTTATCAACCCAAAAGAAACTCCTTATTCATAAACAATCACTCCCCATTCCCCCTTCTCCTCAACCCCTAGCAATCACTAATCTACTTTCTGTCTGTATGGATTTGCCTATTCTGGACATTTCGCATAACGGAATTATATGTGATCTGAATCCTTTCGTGTCTGGATTCCTTCACTCCACGTGTTTTCAAGGTTCATTCACGCTGTGGCATGTATCAATATTCCATTCCTTCTTTATGGCTGAACAACCCCCTTGTAAGATACACCATATTTTGTTTATATATTCATCAGAGGAGAGACACTTTGGTTGTTCTCACTTTTTGGCTGTTATGAATAATGCTGCTATGAACATTTGTATGCAAGTTTTTGTATGAACATATGTTTTCAATTCTCTTGGATATATACCTAGAAGTGGAAACGCTGGGTCATATAACAACTATGTTTAACTTTTGGAGGACTTCAGGTGATAGCTTAATGTGATTCAGTCTAGCCAGATGGCAGTTACTGGTTCATCCAATAAAAATGTTATTTCTGTCAATATTAAAAGTCTTTCCTTAAACAACCGGGAGTAACATCCATTATTTTCCCAATTGCTGTGTGGCTTGTCACTCTAACAGTAAAGGAAACTAGACATATCAGACTAGAGTGGTCTTCTAGTAGTTTGTATTTTTCTGGCTGCCTTCAAACTAGTGGAGATTTATCTGAACATGATGGTGAGGAGGGAAGGTTGCCAGGGACAGTGACAATGAAAGACAGCTGGTTATAGGCAGGGCCTCTTGGACAGCTTTTAATTCAATGGCTATGATCTAGGTACCTACAGGTCTAAACTCTAGATGTTTTTCATATACTGAGAGACTAAGGCATTAGATCAGCACCTGGCTAACTTGACCACCCATGAGACTAATCTAGCCAGCCACTCCACTCAATTTTTTTTTTTTTTACAACCTGCCAGCTAAGAATGATTTTCACATTTTTAAATTGTCACATTTTCAACAGTTATGTAAGAACCTATATGTAACATCCTCACAATTCCAAGCCTGCAGTATTTACTATCAGATCCTTTAAGAGAAAGTTTACAGACCCCTGCTGTAGCTGATAGTCGTGCAAATTAAATTCTCTTAAGACCAATGAATAAAGCATAGCACCACTATGCTAGAGACAGCCAGTAAGCAGCAAACACCCAACACAGGATGTCAAGCAACCTGGGAAGTGACTCAGAAGGATGGTAAAGCACAGAACCAAGACACGAAAAGCAGTATGTGCACAGTGTTAAGGGATGACACGTCAGGTCATCAAAACTCTGGGAAATCCTAATAAAATGTTCATTCTTCGCAGCAGAGAACACCTCCCTAGCAACGTGATAGTTTGTTTCTCCCCATCTACTTTGCTTTATCTAGAGAGTGCTAGACATAACATATTAACACACTTCGCTTTACTGAACCCATCATACCCTGCCCCCACCACTGTCATCCTTTTCCTGCTTCTTCTGACCATTTCTCTCTTGACCTACCGGGCGTCAACAGCAAATCCTTATTCACTAGGCTTGTAGGGCTCCTGGCTCCCCTATTATAAAGTGACTAATTTACATGATGCTTAGAGCTCTAAGTAAGCACCATGGATGCTGTTTGCATGATACTATTAAAGCCACATTCACCGGGCGCCTGGGTGGCTCAGTCGGTTAAGCGTCTGCCTTCGGCTCAGGTCATGATCCCAGGGTCCTGAGATCGAGCCCCACGTCAGGCTCCCTGCTCGGTGGAGAGTCTGCTTCTCCCTCTCCCTCTCCCTGCTGTTCTGCCTACTTGTGCTCTCTCTCTGTCAAATAAATAAAATCTTTAAAAAAAATAAAATAAACCTACATTCATTACAGTAGACCACCTTTTTTATCCCAATTCAACAGGGAAAACAACACTTGTCTTTTGCCAACCTCAATGTTTTCTCTAGTCGCCAAAGCTTCCCAAAAGTAACGGCAGTGGACTGTTATGACGCTGGTCGCTAAGTCTCTTTCCAAGACATATTATCCCTACCTGCTGGTAATAGCCTCTGTTTTTCTCATGAGTCAGAATTAGCTACTCCTAAAATTGAACCTTAAAAGTCTTCAGCAAAACGAGAGGTTCACCTGTTTACGTTTGATCTCTTCTATAAAGATGAAATGAAAGACACTAAAAGTTCCTGCTTTTCCTCACACTTCCTTACTAACATTCTCTTCCTTTCTGTTACATGTAAGGTGTCCTTGGGGGCTCCTTTCACCTAATGTGAAGCTGATGTGGGGAGACATTACTTTTAGGTTCTTAGTATTACTCGTTCCTCCTTTCTAGTTTTAATCTTTCTATTGTTGGTCTTACCCAATTTTGCTATTTCCATATTCTCATGGTCCTGCCAAATTACCTCTTTTTAAAATTTTCCCATTAGCCTTCCAGCTCTCAACAGAGTTCCGGGCTCAGCAAAAAATAGCCACATTGCCTTTCCTGGCCTTTCTATATGCCTATTTCAGTTAGTTCCTTTTTTTTTTTTTGAACAGCCACTAACTCCTGGAGACTTTGAGCAGAGAACCCCATCACTGTGATTATGTGTTAGTCTGAATTATTTTACTAGCTCCCAGCTATGGAAAAACTACATTTAAACAGAAAGGTTGGGAAATTTATGGACAATACAGATAAACTCTTCCTGTTTTTCTAAAATATAATTTCATCTTCTAGAAGACACTTCAACAAAGGTCTGAGAGTTTAAAATACACACACATCGTGGGACCAGTCATTCCAATAACGAATCATCGACAAACCCAAACCAGTCCCGTCTCTAGTCTCAATACCAGTGATTCTCAGACCACCTTTTCCTGACGCTTCCATAGAGTTCAAAATTCTCTCCCTTATCAGTAAGATTAAAAGCTTCCAAAAACTTTCTTCCCAACACATTCTAATTCTGGGAAGATTCTACGAAATCCCTGATCTATATAAAAACCCAAAGAAATAATAAGTATACCTCTTTGGGGTTATTTTTTAAATTAAGATTAGAAAAATATTATATACTCAGGGATATTCACAAAGAACAGGTTATGAAGCACTTACACCAAACGGTCTTTAAAAACAAGATGGACGCCTCTATTGTTATGCAAATAACTTGAAAGTATCTCACCAAAAAGACAAGAAGATAATTTATGGGATTTCTCCGTTCTTCCCCCTTGAAAATCCCCAGAGCTTGCTGTCCTCATGGGCCCTATGAACCTCACCGCACTATTGCTCTGGGGAATCCAGCCTCAGGTCACTGAGCAGAATTTTCTCAAAAGATGAAAAATGCAAGGTGCAAACCTTACACGAGATACCCTTTTTGTTAAGTTACCAATTCTAAGGGAAGAGTCAATCACTCTAGAATGGTGACCAACGCAGGGAGGTGGGGATGGGCCCAGGGAATGAAACCCACACAGATACAGACTTCTGAAGGGCCCAACAGTTGTAAAAACTCTGTCTCAGCTCTTTGCACTGTTTTTGGTGGTGAAAGACACTCCTTTTCAATGGAACAACTGGCCTTCTCCTCTATTTCTTGTGGCTCAGGCAATCAGTCAGTGTGAGACGGAGCAGGAAGCTGCTGGAAGGAGGGCGTGCGTCTAGCTCTCGGCTCTGAATGGTCTGCGCCTCGCTCCAGAACGTTTCCTCCAGATGCTGCAAGCAGACACTCTGTAATACCTAAACCACAAATCATCACATTCCCCACCCTTTGAGCCAGGACTTGTCCTTGAGCTTCCCACATAGTGAGATAGTAACCAAGCTGGCCTCGGGTACAATCGCTTTTTACAAATTCAGACGAAAACCTGCCACACCATCTGCTGCAGAGACTATAAAGTGGACCTCATGTCATAAAAATATCCGCTGGAGGTGAACCTCAGAGAGTAATGCAGGGCATTTCAGACATTTCACAGGGCATGAATCCTGGCTAGCTTACTAAAGAAAATATTTTGTCAATGTAAACAGGTCGGGCATACAACTGTATCTAAAAGGAGAACAAGTATGTCTCAGAAATGGAGTCATCTTGCAGAAACAGAAATACAGGCAGGTCACTGCAGATTCTCTGCCAACATCCAAGGAAACTGCCTTTCTCAAAATAAAGAAAATGGGCCGCTGTCTGGTTGTTTGGGGAACGAGGGTGGGTTTGTTGTGTTTGGGTTGTTGTTGTTTTTTTTTTTTTTAAATGACTCTTACGTTTTATCCCCTGTGACATATTAAAGCCATCTAAACCAAAGTATTTCCAAACTGTGATACTGTAACTTAGAAAAATCATTGACCAGACTATACTCACACTGAAAAGGTGCCGTGACTTGACCCTGCCCGTATCTCGAAGGGAACGAACCTTCAGTGGACTGCTCTCCCGAAATCACCTTCTGCGCTGCAAAGTACTTGGGCTTGAGCACATATTCCTGGGTCTGGCCATGATGAATCATCACATTCTGTGAGGAAAGGGGTGTCACTCTGGGAAGAACAAAGCCAGGATAGGGAAATTAATTATGGATTTTTAAAGCTAAGATGGGAAAAATAAGAAATTAAACTCAGAAAGGAAAGAGATTTCACACAAGGCTCAATTTTTCCTTCAAATACTGTAGCTGACCATTTATAATACAAGGAACTAACCGCTTACACGGGGTAGAAACCTTAACACAGGGCACCTGGGTGGCTCAGTTGGTTAAGCATCTGACTCTTGGTTTTGGCTCAGGTCATGATCTGGGGGTTGTGAGTGCTCGCTTCGGCAGCACATCTACTAAAAATGATCTGGGGGTTGTGAGACTAATCCCTGTATGGGGCTCCACACTCAGCCGAGTTTGTCTCCCTCTCCCCCTTGCTCATGCACTCTCTCTCTCTCTCTCTCTCTCTCGGTCTCTCTCTCTCAAATAAATAAATAAATCTAGAAAGAAAGAGAGAGGGAGGGAGGGAGGGAAGGAAAGGAAGAAAAGGAGGGAAAGGAAGGAAAGGAAGGAATAATCCTTAAAAGGGACTCTGCCTCTCTAGTCAAGAAGCATAGGCTAAATAGGCCACCACAGGTGGATTCTATCACAGGATTCAGAGCAAAGTTACCACAGCCTGTGTGCAGAACACAGGACATTTGTATGTAAGAAAGACAATGACCTATACACGAGCAGGTACATATATTTAAAAAGTGCATTTTAAATACACTGATAAGTGGGTAGTATTGGAAATGCAAAGAGGGGAAAGGAAGAAGGAAAAACAGAAAGGGGGCTATGCAAGAAATCCCCCGCTTGATCAGTTATGCAAAATTAACTCTCCACAGTCAGAGCCTGAAGAGTAAACGGTGGGACCTTCCTAATGATAGAAGGGAAGATGGGCAAGCTCTCAGCCTCACCTTCCTAACCCGTACCACAGAACCTCTGTCACACAGGGCAAAGGAAAAATGCTCATAAAGAATCTGAACACACAAAAACTGGAAAAAAAGAATTTTTTAAATTATCTTTTGAAATATAATTATGATAAGGAAGAAACATTCAACTTTTTCTAGTTAACATTTAAATATTTTATGCTGTATCTCATAATAATTAAAACCATACTATTCTGGTTAAATGTTTCATAATGACTAGTTCCTAAGAATAATAACAATGGTAAGAATAACTAATCACAATCTCCTTTCTTCAATACCACAAGTCAAGAACTCTGGGGACTCCTGAACACAATTACTGTGTATTCACCCTCTGGTCCAACCATTTTCTATGACAGTTCTCTTTTGTTACATGTAATGGAAACTGTTCTTTTTTTTTAAATAATTTTTTTATTTTAATTCCAGTATATTTAACATACAGTGTTATATTAGTTCTGGGTATTTTATCCAAACAATACAAAAACACTAATTCAAAGGGATACATGCACCCCTATGTTTATAGCAGCATTATCTATAATAGCCAAGATATGGAAACAGCCCAAGTGTCCATCGATAGATGAATGGATAAAGAAGATGTGGTAATATATACACAATGGAATATTATTCAGCATGTAAAATTTAAAATAATAAGCCTTTGCCCAGATTTAATAATTCCCTGGGGAACAGAACTAAAATCATTAGCTAAGCAAGACTAATAAATAATCAAACAATATAAAGAAGATACACCAACTAATTCCAAAAAATGCTTAATTGCTACCAAAACTGCTGAGACAGAGCATTTTAGCAGCAAACTAAGCCTATGGAAGGCGACCTCTCCAGTGGTAACCTTGAATTTTACCAAATGTGGCATATTAAAGCCATCTAAACCGATCAAAATATTCCCAAACTATGATACATGAACTTGGGAAATGGTTGACTGGGATATAATCACACTGATAAGGTACCCCAAAGCCCCAAAGATTGTCCCTAACAAGGGACTCTAAACGAGAGGAAGAAATGACACTGTGACAGGGGAGTATGAAAGGTCAGTTGTCAAGCCACCAAAAACACAACCACACAGTGTCTCATCAAAAGCAGGAACAGTCCTGAATAAAGTCAGTCTATTTGACTGACTCTAACTGGAGCTGATGAATGAGCTATTCTGCAGGACAAGGCGTCCATGAGAATGAAGGAAGAGAGTGGGATGAAGAGTGCTTCCCTCTTAGCAAGTCAGGGACCTCGATCCACCACTCTAAAGCTTGGAGTTGCAGGAAAGCCTAGGAAAATCCGCCCTGGGCCTGAGTTTTCCCAGACACAATTCCATGAAAGGGTACTCCCTCTATCACTAGACTAATGACTTAAATTGCTAAAAGCCTAAGTAAGGCTTAACGTTGTAAACACTTTTGTTTTGATGATGTAAGTGTTGGTTTGAACGTTAAGTGTGTTTGGTTGGGATCGAGTAGAAAGTGTAACAGCTGGACACATCTGGTGGTGAGTGATAAGAACCACAAGTCTACTCCATCAGCCTCATGAAAACAGGAAGCCCTTCTTCTCATCTCCAGGGCAACTCACTCCCCAGCTATGCTGTCATCCTGTCACTATGTTGCTGGCCCCTGCTGGCAGAAGTATTGCTGTTCACAAGAGGACAGCATCCAGCTCTGACTGTTGCCAGGTAGGATGGACTCGGGGCCGAGGGGGGGAGATCTGCCTCTAGTTGAGGTCCTCCCTTCTTTCCCTTCTGAATCAAGGAAGTGAGAGGCACCAAGAAATGAGCTGAAAGCTTACATATGGGCGCCTTTTCCCAACACCTAACTGGAAAGTAATGAACAAACAAGGAAGATGGGATTACCGGGTCTCGAACTTGAGTGACAACCCTCAGCTATCATGGACCCAAGGAAATGAGCAGTGAGTAAATGCCAGTGTAATGGTACTTATGTCTTACTGCAGTAGAAGCACTTGCCAAAGTCACAAACAGATTGCAAATATGGAGCTACACCTGAACTGCGCTTCCCTTTCTCCATCACCTTTCCTTTTCCCCAGTGCAAGCGTGTCAACACACAGGAATAGACTGAAGCCACTCTGCATGACGGCCCCACAGAGAAAGAAGCAAAGCCATGGATGGTGGCATCACGTGGAGCAAACGGAGGAAACTGTGCGATCACTCATTTCACAAATACATGATTCGCATCCTCTTCTCTCTTCCTCCCTTCATGGTTGGCGTCCACTTTCCCCTCTAGCCTTACAAATATATATCCTCTTTAACTCTTCCTTTTTACCCAAGTATTTCAGGAATAATCTCTCTCCTTTCATTTCAATTGGGATTTTCTCCATTCTTCCCTCCTCCCGGGGTTGGGGGGGGGGGCGGTGGGTAGGGAGGCTTAACTATCACTAGTGAACATCAGGTTTGTCAGAGCATTACAGTTTTTTTTTTAAAGAGAACTAAAATATTTGAGAAAATTAAGTTAAAAATGAAAACTGTAGGACCTCTGGTTCAAAATGTTTTGTTTTGTTTTTTTAGGTACCTATATATCTCACCTTCCTCCAAAGATGCCCTTAAAATTTTAAGGAATAAAAAAAGATTTAATCCAGAGTTGACATTTGGCTGTTACCCAACAATACAGCCACACTAGTCATTAAAATATGGCAATATTCTGTTCTGATAAAGAGCCGCTATCCCAAGACCTTTAGTGCCCCTCCCTCCTCCCTCCACTGGGCGCCCCCAAGACATATGTCCCTTCAATCCTATAAATAAGGAGTTAACACTTGGCAGAGCTGGATCTCTAGGTCTCTGTTCCAGCATCCCTTCAGATTATGTGCCACACAGGGTACTAAATATGGTTTGTTATACCCATTAATAAACCCACAAGAGATACTTCAACAAATCTGTAAGATTCAAAGTGGATTGAGAAATGATGACTGTTGTAGCAGCATGGAGGAAGCCATGACCTGAAAAATATTCTCCTAACTTCTTTTAGTTCAACCTGCAGCAAGAAGTCCATTTTACTTGAGATCCAATTCACGTGTACATACGGGTCTGTGTTTTTATATAACTAAAACAAGTGTTAGGAAACAATATTTACCCTTAGCATGTGTAGGGCACCTTGAGATTTTCCTCTAATCTGTTTTTTAAGTGACAGTCTTGAACCACTACACTGATTTCATGACTTCATGACTCCCTAATGGGTTGCAACCAGTAGGCTTAAGGGCACTGGTCAAGAATCACTCTGTGAGGGCACAGGCACAAAGGAGACGATATTCTCTGGGAAACACAGAGGAGGTTTGGACCTGAAACCAAGTAAAGCAAAGGGTGATAAAAAGTAGGGCTGAACACTGGTGTCTTAACTAAAAATCTATATATAAAGGCAGCTATCCTCCCCAACTCTAGCAAACAAAGCATCCAGATGTCAGACTTCTACTCTTCTCAGGGGGAAAAAAAAAATGAGTACTCTTCTCTAAAAGAATGGAAGTAGGTTGTATAAACCACAAAACTTACTGCTCCCTACTCCCGGAGTGAGGCCTTCTCATTCTGGATTCCGGGTTCCCCTAGCTCAAAAGGCTGGTCTCCCATTTTTCCCCTAAAAAGAAGCTTGCCAGGAAATCAGGAAGACAGGGAGCTCTGGGAGAATGATCCCAGGGGGAAAAGGAGTCACAGGATTGGAAAATATGATTGTGATTTTGGAGACACTTGACTATATGGTATAAATGCAACTGTTGGAAAGAAAAATGGAGAATACATTCAAATTTGATGCTAGGAACACTCTCCTTCAAGAAGCATGCATGAGAGCGAAGGACAGATAGAGAGAGAGAAACCCAAGCATTGAGTGGTACATCCATGGACAAAATATTACAAATGCTGTAACTGTCAGAAACAACCGGGTTCCCAACTTTGGTGATATTAATGTACAGAATTAGCTAAAGAAGGCTGGAAGATTCTTGAAGAGGAGGAGAAGGGGAGGGAAGACTGGGAGAGCCACTGCCCTCACCTTATAAAATGCAGGGTCATCAGATAATATTCATGACCTTGATAGATGACATTGACAGAAGAAGAAATAGAAGCATAAATGTGCTATTGGGGTGTACACAAGCTATAAAAATGAAATAATGATTTTGAGAGAAAGGGTGGGGAGTAAGATGTGAAGTAAATAAGCTAAATCTTCACCTCCTAGGGCAAGAAGTGTCAAGACAACACTTAAAAGGAATAAATGAAGAAATGGCTGGGTGGAGCTAACTACCAGAGGACGAATAGGACTTGAGGATTAAATGCAGGACAGCTGGGGACAAAAAGAAAAGGACTCAAGTGACAATGAAGGTTTCGAGCCTGGTTGACTGGACAGGTATTTTTGTTCAAGGCCAAGGAGAAAAGAAACAGCAAAGAAGCATGCTGAGTTATGGCAGGCAGAAGAAAGGGTCAGTCTGTGAGGATGGTAATTATGATAGAGACAGAACATGGAGCAAGTCTCTGAGGGGCAATTAGGGAAAGCCTCCAAGATGAGGAAAAGTGATGTTCAAAGAGGAGCCAACTTCTTCAAAGGCAAAAATGTTTCAGAAAAAAAGAACACAGAACCACATGGTCTGGAGGACATTCACACATAAGGGTAGGGACATAAAGAGAAAATGGGGGGAAAATTAGGAGAAAAACAAGAATAACGTGGGTCCAGAAATGATAAATGGAAGAAAGTTCCTAGGAGGAAAGGAGAGAGGACCACCTGCCAAATGCAGCAGAAAAAGCAGGGAAAGAAATGAGGAAAGGCCACGCCTGGGCTGGGGAGGTCACTGGCACCATTCAGAGTAGTGACAGGAGTGTGGCTGCAGTGGGCCGTACATTTGACAGGTGGCGTGCTGTGACACATGGACCAGACAGAAAAGGAAAAAGAGGCCGGAGCTTAGGGGTAGGGCTGGCCATCTGAAGACCTGAATCCGTGGAAACCTCTGTATCGTTATAAGCAGCGGGGAGACAATCCCATACAACTTCTTTCCTTAAAAGAAAGGATTAGTCACACACTGTTTACACTGCTGCCTTCATAGTGGCAATTTTTGGCACACGTATGTACTAAACTTTTCCATATTTCTACTAGATTCATTATTTGACCTGTGGAACGGGTGGGAGGATCTGGCAAAACACAAGCCCCTTTCCACTTAAGGAAAGAGCTTTGGACCTCACAGAAGGAAACCCCCAACAGGCCATAAAATGTTTCCCACAGAAGGCCAGTCTAACACGATCCAAACCTTTCCCCTCTGTGTAGCATACTCAGGTTTATAATCAAGACTAAGAGAAACCAGAAGGGGAAGCAAACAGAGCTAGAGGAGGAAGCCACGAAGGGTCACCTCCAGACTTCCAGGGTCAGTTTCTCCGGACAAAATGCAAGTGATCCCAGGTGACTTGCATGGGCTGCAAGCTGTTCAGAAGCAGGGGTACGTGCTACTCAAGGAAAAGGAGGTGTGCTCAAGTACAGGAGATAGCAGCTATGGTTTGATGGAGGAGACAGAGTTCTCGAGGCTGAGAAGCACAGAGGGAAGGACCAAAAAAAAGCATATGGCTAAGAGGTCACGAGGCAGCATAACACACACGTGAAGTGAGACTAATTTCTGTGGTGAGCCCATTCATACAGAATTATCTTCCAGACCAAGGAAAGGATTAGGAAGTAAAAGGTTGCTGATGAAGAGATCAAAGGGCAGCACAGACAGACAGCACAGACTGCCAGTAACAGGATAAGGGAGAGCCGGAGTCTGCCAGAACACACACAGTGAAACTAAAATGAAACAAGCAAACACAAAGTCTGGAGAACAGAAGGAAAGAAAAGAGTCTATGAAAAATCTAAGTGTAGGGGACAGACCAGTAGGGGATTGAGGAAATGAAATGAAAGAAGGTAGATATTGCGGGGGGTGAGGGAACGCATGAAATGAAGTAAACTGTGATGGTCATCATTAATAAACATGGAAAACACAACCAAGTACTTTGGGAACCAATTTTCTTTGGCAAGTGGTTCTTTCCTGGGAGTGATTTTGCCCCTATGGGCATCTGGCAATATCAGAGACATTTTCAAACGTTACGAATCAGAGGTAAGGGGCTCAATCCCGTGGGGAGAAGCCAGGCAGCTACTGAATGTCCTATAACGTACAGGACAGTCCTCCACAAGAAGGAATTACCTGGCCCCAAAAGTCAGTAGGGCCAAAGCTGAAAAACCCTGTTCTCAACATGCGCTACTATCACCAAACGATTTTAATAGACATGAGTAAAGAGCAAATGGCCTGTGGGAATGGCAATGAAAAGCTCTAGAGGAGATAAAACCTGCACAACCTCCTACGTGTTTTGTAAGCCCTAGGAGGCCAGGGATGCAGCCCTGGACTCAAGTTCCCTGGCTGGAAACCTGCAAGGGGGGCTAGCCTATCACTGAAAATGGTATGGAATAGCGATTAAAAAAAAATCATTTACTAGAAGCCCTTTCAGGAACAGTACAACATAGAGTTGGGAAGAACTTTTTGTTAAACTACTTAGCAAGGGAAGGGAGTGTGCCGTGAAGAGATGGTAGAAAAAGAGTTGCCAAACTGCTTTCTAAGGTGGGCGAGTCCAATCGACCATACGTGTTTAGTTATGCCAAGAAGGTCACACGTGTTCGGGGCTTGGTGTGAACTGTTGGGGTAACAGACAAAACTGAGTGCTGCACCTACAATTTCCCACATCTGCCCTGTCTTCAAATGGTCCTCCACATCTTCTCTAAAGAAATGTCTAATCTGAGGTGTCTCACAACTGGCCCCCGAGAGGGAACCTGTGTCTCCACACAGCCCTGGTTAGTAGATACTCTTCTTCTTCTTCTTCTTCTTTTTTTTTTAAGATTTTATTTATTTTTGACAGAGAGAGAGAGAGCACAAGCAGGGGGAACAGCAGAGGGAGAGGGAGAAGTAGACTCCCCGCTGAGCAGGGAACCCGATGCGGGGCTCGATCCCAGGACCCCGGGATCATGACCTGAGCCTAAGGCAGATGCTTAACCATCTGAGCCACCCAGGTGCCCCTAGGAGATACTCTTCTGAACATGACTGCTACATGAAAACATCCCAGGAATTCTCAACCCATCTAATCCCAAGTTCCTAGAGGAGGGGAAAATATAATCAAAGAGCCGTAATGAAGAGGAAACTTGAAGAAGCAGCGGGGGAAAGGTCTCCTCTTGGAAAGTTTAATAAAATAATCCCAACACTTCGGAAATAAAAAATGAAGTTGGCTGAAATTAAGTGCTTGGAAAAAAAAAAAAGGAAATGGTCTAAACAACTCAGTTAAAAGCCAGAGCTCATCAGACTGGTTAGAAAGCAAGACCCAACTACACAGCTGCCTACAACAAACCCACTTTAACTATAAAGACAGACATGTTAAAAGCAAAAGAATGAGAAAAGATTTCACATGTTCACATGAATCAGAACAAAGCTGGAGTAGCTAGGACTATGTTAATAACAGGCGGAGTAGATTTCAGAGCAAAGAATATTACTAAGGATAAAAAGGATCATTCCATAAGGATAAAGGGTCAATTCATCAAGAGGACATCAAGAATCCTAAACAGCTGTGCACTTGATAACAGAGCTTCAAAATATGTGAAGCAAAAATTGTTTTAAAAAAAAGCCATGAGAAACAGATAATTTTGTTTTAGTTCCTGTTTCAATACCCGTTTAAAAAACGGACAAAACAAGTACACTGAAAATCAGTGAGGATATAAAAGACCTAACACTATCAATCAACTTAACCTAATTGACATTCATAGAACACCACACCCAACAACAGCTGAACACATGTTTTTCAAGTGCATACAGAGTATTTACCAAGATAGACCATAATTTGGGCATATAAAAAGTGTCAGTAATTTTTAAAAGATTTGAGTCATACAAACTATGTTCTCTGGCCATCATGAAATTAAATCAGAAATCAGTAACAGAAAGATCTCTGGAAAATCCTCTAAATATTTGTAAACTAAAAACCAAACTTGGAACACTACATCAAAAACTAATGATGTAATGTATGGTGATTAACATAACAATAAAAAATAATGTTGATTTGTTATCCTAAAAAAAAAAAAAAACTAAATTTGTGAACTTCAAAGCAACCAAAGGATTCACAGAACTAGAACAATCCTAAAATTTGTATGGAACCACAAAAGACTCCAAATAGCCAAAGCAAACTTGAAAACAAAAAGCAAAGCTGGAGGCATCACAATTTTGGACTTTAAGTTATATCACAAAGCTGTAGTGATCAAGACAGTATGGTACTGGCACAAAAACAGACACAAAGATAATGGAAAACCCAGAAATAAACGCACAACTGCATGGTCAATTAATCTTCGACAAAGCAGCAAAGAATACCCAATGGAAAAAAGACAGCTTCTTCATCTTCAACAAATGGTGTTGGGAAAAATGGACAACAACATGCAGAAGAATGAAACTGGACCACTTTCTTACACCATACACAAAAATAAATCCAAAATGGATGAAAGACCTAAATGTGAGACAGAAAGCCATCAAAATCCTAGAGAACACAGACTGTAACCTCTTTGACATCGGCTGTAACCACTTCTTACTAAACATGTCTCCTGAGGCAAAGGAAACAAAAACAAACATAGACTATTGGGACTTCATCAAAATAAAAAACTTCTGCACAGCGAAGGAAACAATCGACAAAACTGAAAGGCAACCTACAGAATGGGAGAAGATATTTGGAAATGATATATCTGATAAAGGTTTAGCATCCAAAATCTATAAAGAATTTATCAAACTCAATACCCAAAAAACAAATAATCCAGTTAAAAAATGGGCAGAAGACATGAATAGACATTTTTCCAAAGAAGACATACCAATGGCCAACAGACACATGAAAAAATGCTCAACATCACTGATCATCAAGGAAATACAAATCAAAACTACAATGAGATATCACCTCACCACACCTGTCAGAATGGCTCAAAATTAACAACACAAGAAACAACAGGTGTTGACGAGGATGTACAGAAAGGGGAACCCTCTTGCCATGTTGGCGGGAACGCAAACTGGTGCAGACACTCTGGAAAATAGTATGGAGGGTCCTCAAAAAGTTAAAAACAGAACTACCCTAAGATCCCTAAGATCCAGCAATTGTGCTACTAAAGAATACAAGAATACAAAAAAAGTCATTCAAAGGCATACATGCACCCCAATGCTTACAGATTATTTACAATAGCCAAATTATGGAAAGAGCCCAAATTTCCATTGACTGATGAATGGATAAAGAAGATGTAGTGTGTGTATGGAATATTACTCAGCCACAGAAAAGAATGAAATCTTGTCATTTGCAACAATTGGAATGGAGCTAGAGAGTATTATGCTAAGCAAAATCAGTCAAAGAAAGACAAATACCATATGGTTTCACTCATATGTGGAGTTTAAGAAACAAACTTAAACTTTGTTTAAGAAACAAAATAAATGATCATAGAGGGAGAAAAGAGAGAGAGACAAACCAAGAAACAGATTCTTAACTATAGAGAACATGGTTACCAGAGGGGAGGTGGGTGGGGGCTAAGTCACACAGGTGATGGGATAAAGGAAGGCACTTACAGTGATGACTGCTCAAGTGTTATATAGAAGTATCAAATTACTATGTTGTACACCTGAAACCAATATTATACCGTTAACTAACTGGAATTTAAATAAATACTTAAAAAAAAAAGATGAACAAGTCCTGAGAAATCTAATATATACCATACATATTGCATGGTGGCTATAGTTAATATTATGATATTTGTAAGTTTAAATTTCCTAAGAAGGTTGATTGCAAGTGTTCTCACCACAATAACTTGTGAAGTAATAAATGTTAATTAGCTTGATTGTGTAATTATTTCACAATGTGTACACATATCAAGCCATCACATTATAAACCTTAAATATGTAAATTTTTGTCAATTATAAAAAAAAAAGGATCAAAGAAGAAATCCAAAGAAAAATTCAAAATTATTTTGAACTAAAAAATGAAAACACAACCTATCTAAGTTTATGGGATGCTGCTCAACCACTATCAAGGAGTAAACGTGTAGGGCTAAATACCTGTATTAGAAATGAAGGTCTCAGATCAATGGCCTCAGCTTCCACATAGAGAAACTAGAAAAAAAATGAAACTCAAAATGGAGAGGAAATGAAATAAAGGTCAGGGCAGAAATCAATGAAATATAGAAATAGAGAAAAATCACTAAACCCAGAAGCTGTTTGAGATCAGTGAAACTGATAAAACTAGCTAGACTGATTTTAAAAACAAACAAAGACACAAATTCTCACTATCAGACATGGGAAGGGTGATGTCACTACAGATCCAAAAGGTCAAAAGGTCTAAGGGAATAATGTGAAGAAGCCCCCATTAGCCAAGGATGAAACAATTTCAGCATTGGTAAGAAAAAGTGATGATTTGAAATATTTCATACATGTTTAAATACATCCATTCATTTAAAAAAAATCACAAGTGGGGACGCCTAGGTGGCTCAGTTGGTTAACATCTGACTCTTGATCTCAGGGTCGTAAGTTCAAGCCCCGAGTTGTTCAAAAAAAAAGAAGACAAAAAAATCCTAACTCACCTTTGGAAAATGCTAGATAATCAACTCATTTCAAAACTGGTCAATGAAAGGATAGAATCAAGCATAGTATACTCTCATGTGATGGGTATTTTTGTATGTCAACTTGGAGGGTACTTTTGGATGAGATTAATAACACTTAAGTCACTGCACCAGGTAAACAGATGACCCTTCATAACGTGAGTGAGCTGAAGGCCTCGCTGGCTAACAGCAAACTCTTAGCAGCAGACTGTCTTTGAAATTTACCTGCAACACTCGTTCTCCTGGGTCTATACCTGCTGGCCCATACCAAAGACCTGGACCCACCAGCCCCCCCAATCACATAAGCCAATTCCCCATCAATAAATCTCTTTATACATACACACATCCTTGCTGGCTCTGTTTCTCTGGAGAAGCCTAATATGCCCACTACCTTCCCTATACAAACTGAATCCCAGCCAAATAATTGAGGAAAGGAAGTAAAAAAGGAACAGGATTAAAACACCATTGTTTGCAAGCCCTTATAAAATACAGGTGCTGATCATCAATGGCTGCTAACATCGCAAAGAGAGACAACGTGTTCTGATAGAAGAGCAGGACACTACTTATGAAGAAGTCCAATCAAAAATCAAAGTTGAATCTGACCAGGCCTCTAGATCTATACACATTTATATGAAATTCAGCGGGGCAGAATACCTGTTAGCATTACAGGGGTACAACCAACAAAATCTATAGTTTCTGCAAGAAATTTCAAGTAAAAAGAGAGGAAATTAAAAGATTTGAGAAATATAAATCTATTGCAGTGGATGAACATTGTTTTGATCCTGATGTGAACAAGTAGGAAGTACTTATGAAACATTTAGGGAAATTTAGATGCCTGGATTTTTATTGATATTATTTGTTTTGGATAGGCTAATAGTCTTACAGCTACTTATTAAGGGCCCGTATCTTTTACAGATACATGCTGAAACATTTATAGACTGATTTCAGAGGGAGGCAGAGAAGCAGACTGAGTATAAACAAAACAACTAATTTTGAGTTGTTAAGCATGAAAACTGGTGCATGGGTATTGTGAGGTTTTTTTATACTATGTTCTCGGTTATTTTTATGTTTAAACTCTACTATAAGAGTTTACAAAATATAAATATCCTACAACAATTACCTTTTGTGATTTTTTTTAACCTGTATCAAATCACATATTTACAAGTAATCTGAAAAGAAGAAAACACTCTATGAGTAAGATAGCAATATTACTGATTCACAAAAAGAAAAAAGGAGACCAATAAACACCGAGAGAGGAAAAAAAAGGATGAAATAGAAAATTTCAGCAATGCATATCCTCTTTTTCCTTCTATCGCTACTTATAGAAGCTACATGCTAATGAGACAGATATCCTATCTGCCAAGAATGAGGTAATTATTCAACAGCCCTGAAAAACCCAGAAGACTAAAATCATCAGAACCTTGACCTGGATTAAGTTATTCAGCAAGTAACCATGGAAGGAAATATTGTTAATAACTAAAGTCCTTAGTTTGTCAAAAATGAGCTGGCACATTTGGTTATTTGAGACAATGTCCCTGAACACAAACTAAAAAGGAACTGTAGTCATCAATTTATCTGGACTAAGAAAGGCCAGAGGAAACCTAACTAAATACAATCCAAAAAAAATCCAAAATGTAAACAATAAGGCTTCTACCCTATTGGGAAACTGCCAACTGCAAGGTTTTTTAATCAAATTTTAGGAATCAAATCCTGACTCTACTACTTACCATGAGAAGGAAGGGAAGAATTACCTCAATTTCCTCATTGTAATCTAAGGGTAATAACATCCACCTCATAAAGTTAACATGAAGGCAAACACAAAATGTGATTTTTTTTTTTCCTGAAATGTGTGGAAATACCTAGCACAATACCTAACACACCCCCTAGAGTGGTCAATTCTTTCTTTCTCCTCCACCAGGTAAGGAGGACAGCACAAAAACAGAATTTCACCCCTCTGGTTATATTTGAGTTCATATTCAGAAATGACTCAATATAGTATAGTTAAGAGAAAAGCAACATTTGTTTTAAAGTTTTATAAGTAACTTCAGATTTTTTTTTTTAAGACTGTGAGTTCAGAATTTATAGTCCCATTCAGTAACCTTGAGGTCAGTTGTTCATACTGATACACTTACAAAGGAAAGCCCTCCATGGGCTTGCAATAGTCAAGGAACCCAGCACCAGAGCTGCTATGAAATACAGTTTGGCAGTTCCTCAAAAAAAAAAAAAGAAAAAAAAAAACCCACATAGAATTACTGTATGATCTAGCAATTCTGCTCAAGGTATAAACCCAAAACAACTGAAGGCAAGGACTCAAAAAGACAACTGTACACCAATGTTCACTGCAGCATCATTCATAGTAGTCAAAAAGGTAGAAACAACCCAAGATATGCCCTTCACAGATGAATGGATCAACAAATTGTGATATATACATACAATGGAATATGATCCAACTCTACAAAGGAATGAAGTTCTGACACATGTTATGAACTTGGAAAATGTTATGCCAAGTGAAATAAGCCAGATTAAAAAGGACAAATTTTGTACAATTTTTATGAGGCACCTAGAATAGGCAAATTTATAGACACAAAGTAGAATGAATAGGGATAAGGGATGAGAGTTTTGTTTAATAGGTACAAAGTTTCTGGTTTGGGGTGAGGAAAGTTTTGGAAACAGTGGTGATAGTTGTACGATGCCCTGAATGTAATTAATGCTAATGAATTATACACTTAAAATGGTTAAAATGACAAATTTTGTTATCTATGTTTTACCACAATTGGAAAAAAAACCTTACATAATAAAGATCCCAGATCTATTTTTTAAAAAAATAGCACTACAGTCAGAGAGGAAGGGAGAAGGCAGGTTTCTTAGGCCCTGACCTCCAGCCTCCAGGATTTTTGGTAATACAGCAATAAGACTTGTTCATCTCAGCAAATCCCAAGTATGTTCTTGTCCCCTTTTAGCCAACTGTTTAAGACACCAATTCTATGGTAATGACCAGATATATGGTTCCGTCCCCTATATTATCACTTCAATCTTTTTTTCCTCCTGCTTTCTGACACTCTTTACTTGAGTAGCCACTCCTTGAACCCACTGAGATTTTGGCCTCGGCAGCCCTAATGCTTTACATTCTCCAGTGACCCTCCTCTCACAGCAATGAAGGAATTAACATCCTGTTTGCCAGACATGGGAAATAACCTCTATCCACTTGCCTAGGAAGACTTTCATACTTAATTGTGCTCATTCTCCAAATTCTTCCCCCCCCCAGCACTGTTGTAGCTGTTATATTTACGTGAATTTTTTTAGTCAACTCTCCATCATGGACCCTGGTGGCAGCAGGAAGAGACATTCATGGTTTTTGGGTTTGGATGCTAACTTCATATACTCCCTCTCATTACCTGTAAACCTGGAAAAATAGAACAAGATAGTGGGAACATGTCAAATACAACTATTCTTTCACTATTTCCCCCTTCCTGATTACCAACATTTTCCTTACACAGAGCTCTTTGATGGGCATCTAGAAAGTGTCAAGGACAGATGCAATGGGTACAAGGATCCAAGAGCTCACTTCTCCAGGGCAAGGCATTCACAGTGTTTAAGATGGAGGAAGGATCAACAGCACTGAATCAGATTTGGTAAATTAAAATCATACCACTGAATCTGTAAGCCAAGCAAGGGTCAGAGTCCTATCCGTAAAGCAGAGGGATCTATGAGACAACCTCCCAAGTCCCCCAGCTCTGAAATTCAGTTATAAACACATCAACAACCCTAACTCCAAAAGCATTCTCTAATTACATTAAGAAATACTTCATATAGGATGTATTTGTTTTTAATGTAGTATACATTTAGGTATCTGTTCAAATAGAAAGAGAATCTCTCAATATTCTATTTCCCCACATTGAAGCTACATAAAAAAGAAAATTCTTTCAATTTTTAAGGTGAATGCAATAAACTCTGTTTTCCCCAAATGGCCTTGTTTTTTTCTATTACAATTGCTGCTAAACTAGGTCACCTAAGTAATAAATATTGAAAGCATTTAACCAAACTCAAACATCTGTTTCAATCCTCTTTTAGGGCTTGATCCAGCTGAAACAAAATACCCACTGCCCTACAGGACCTGCAAGATCCACACTGCTGGAAATGTTGGGCTTTTTCCTAAAACCAATATACCTGGTGAAAAAAATATGGCTATTTCAATATGTCTGGAGAACAATGAGTACAAAAGTACATGAGAAGCAGCAAAATCCAACCAAGTAAATCATGCCACACTGGATCTTCCTGTGCTAGAACAAAAGAACTCATAAACTTCGGTTGGTACGTATCCAACTGAAGGCCTGGCTTGGTAGGTCTATTCAGAGAATGTGATGAAGGAAGTGCCTCTCCAGCTCCCATATACACTAGGGGAGCTTTGCTCTGAGAGTAGCCGCCCCATTTTCCACTGGAATTTCTAAGCCAATAACTCAAATTTGACTTCGGGGAAAATTATATTGAGTTTAAGAAACAGAAATGGTTTGTATATAAAAAGACTCTTTTATAAAAGCTACTAAATACAAGATTAGAAAAAGTATCTGCAAGGCACATAAAAAATAAGGGTATTAGATACAGAGACCTCTTTTAAATTAATGACAAAACTGGTAACCCAAGAGGAACAAAATAAAACCTCATAGGAAAATGGACAAGGCATATGAATGGGCAATTTACTGAAGAGTAAATTTTTTTTTAACTAGAAAGAGAGGGGTAGGGACAGAGGGAGAGGGAGAGAGAATCTTAATCAGGCTCCACACCCAGCACAGAGCCTGACGCAGGGCTCGATCTCACAATCCTGAGATCATGACCTGAGCCGAAATCAAGAGTCAGACCTTAACTGAACCACCCAGGTGCTCTGAAGGGTAAATCTAAAACACTGTGGCATCCCAACCACACCAGAGGTACAAACTTAAAATTGCTTTTGATATCTACTTTGCTAATTTTTTCAAATTACCAAAATTTGAAGAAAAAAAAAAAAAAGAATTCCTGCTGATAGGAATCTAAAGCGGGAAGAGGGTACTCTGAGCATCATTGGTAGAAATATGAATTGTAACAGAATTTGGAAACCAATCTAGAAAAACCTAAATTCAAAATGAACATACCCATTAGCCTAGTAATCACATTCTTCATGATTCACTTAAATAAAAACCTAGTATGTAAGGATATACTTGACATGTTTACTGCATCGCTGTTTATAATAGCAAAAAAAAAAAAAAATACTGGAAACAAACTGCCCTTTAGTTCAAGAGTCGTCTAATTAATCAGAACATTGACAATATGGAATATTATAACCATTAAGAGGAATTATATCCATGTTATGGAAGAGTTTCTATGATCTCTTTTAAGTGAGAAGATCATGATTCAGAAACATTTATGCATTACGTCCCTATGGTTTATTAAACAACAAAAAAAAAAGCCACACATGACCATATAGGCATAAGAAATACAGAAGACTGTCCTCCAGATTGTTATTAGATATTTGTGGAAAGCAAGGGGTACTGTTAAAGAGGGCTTAAGTTTTAACAAGAAAACCCCATCAGGCAGGTTTTGATCACCTAGTTACTTACAGATTCTACAGAATTATGAATAGACATATAGATTAGCTCTGGCTCTTGCTTCCACTAGGACCGGGTTATCAGCAGACTCCTCTCCCCTCCTATCCTCTCAGAGTCACCAAGTTAAAAAAAGTAACTCTCACTGGGGTGCCTGGGTGGCTCCATTAAGCATCTGACTTTTGGTTTCGGCTCAGGTCATAATCTCAGGGTCGTGAGATTGAGCCCCATGGTGGGCTCCCAGCTGGGTGCAGAGTCTTGGGATTCTTTCCCTCTTCTTCTCCCTGCCCCTCCACACCCACCCCCTGGCTTGTGCACGTACACACTCTCTCTCTCTCTCTCTCTCTCAAATAAATAAATAAAATCTTTAAAAAAAGTAACTCTCAGAAGTTAAATATTTTTAAGTTTTTATTTAAATTCCAGTTCGTTACCATGTACATAATACTAGTTTCAAATGCAACACTTCCACACAACACCCGGTGCTCGTCACAAGGGCAATCCAACAGATCAATGAAACCAGGAGCTAGTTCTTTGAAAACATTAAAATTTATTTTAATCTGCTCCTGCAACTAGTTCCTGTTAATATGTGATTAATCTATACCCGCTATCACCACCTCCTTCTCTTTCTTAATCTGAATTTCATATTATCTTCTAAATGCATGCTCCCAAACAATCCTGTGTGCATGATCCTGTGAATACATGACACTATTAAAAAACCCTGAAAACTAAAAGCACCATAAAATTGCCATTGATAACTCTCTCATCCTTGTAAGAATAAGCTTCACGGATCTCACTACCTTTGAAATCTCTACAGCACTGGTAATATATATAAAAATGTAAGACTTTAACATCTACATATATAATAAATCCCCACGCTATTATACTCAGTTCCCACCCAGTGTCATTTCCCTTCAGCCAGAAGAACTTCCTTCAGAATTTTTTGATGTACCAATCTACAGCAAATGGTCTCCATTTTCATTTTTCTGAAAATATCTTTATTTCACCTTCATTTGTGAAGATTTTTCTTTGAACATAAAATTCCAAGTAGATAATTGGATTTTTCAGCACCTGAAAAATGTTTCACCATTTTATGATCTCCCTTGTTCCTGGTGAAAAATGACCCATCATTTCTATCATTGTTTCACTGTATATATCTTTTTACTTTGTCTGCTTTCCAGATAGATTATCTTTTATCTTTGATTTTCAGCTGTTTTACTCTGAAGTGCCTTAGGTGTGGTTTTCTTTGTATTTACCTTGCTTGAGCCATTAGTTCTTCAAACCTCTTCCCTGCCACATGCTCTCCCTTCTCGCCTTCTGAGATTACAAATACGTATGTATTAATTTATTTTATCCCAACGGTACTGAGACTTTCCATTTTTCTTTTATCACTTTTCCCTTTTCTCCAGATGGGGTAACTTCCTTTCATCATTGATCTTTATCCTACTTCCACTTTCAGGTTTTCTGTTTCTATTAAAATTCCCCATCTGTTGTTTCATTATGACATTTGAAGTTGAAACTATTTACAGCAGCTGCTTTGAAAGTCCTATTGCATGAATTCCAACATCTCAGTCATCTTGGGGTTGTTTTCTACTGACTGCTTCTTCTCTTGATGGAGTCATATTTCCTTTTCTTTCTCATGAGTAGTACATTATGGAAAGAGTATTATGAACATCATGGTGTAGAGACTATCTTGTTCTGAAGAATTTTGGCCAGACAGTTACTTGGCTAGATTCAAACTCCAAATTCTATTTCCCTGTGGTGTGCACTGGCTGGAACTCCTCAGTTCCTTCAGTTTTCCAGCTTTTGCATTTCACTGGAAACCGTAGCGTCTCCCCATGGATCAGCCAGGAATTTGGGCAGAGTTTCTATACAGATGTTGGGGCTTCCTCTGCTGTGGCTCTTTCCTTTCCTGGAAGCGTCTGACTCTGCAGTCACTCTGGCAGTCACAAATGCCATTCATCCCCTGACTCAAGTCAGTAACTGCCACTTTCTGCTCTAGGTCTCGCCACCCCACTCTGCACAGACTGGGGAATGCCAACAGGCAAAACCAAAACATATGTTAACTTTACCCAAATGTAATTCACTGCTTTTAAGAATCAACTCCTCTCCAATTTGTCTACTTTCAATTGCTCTCTGGTATCTTCAGATCATTGATGTTATATTTTACCAAGAGTTTATAAATGTTATCTGCAGGAAGCTTAGTCTGATAAAAGTCTATCACTATCACCATCACCAGAATAAAAACCTTCCCCATCCATATTTTTAAAACATGTTTCTTTCAATCAAGATCACTAATATTTTACATGGATATGTTTAGTTTTTGCTTTTTTTCAAAAGCACAGAATAGATATATTTCCTGTTAATTTTTAAGTAATCAGATTACGTAAGTAATAAAGATCTTAGTTTTCAGTTTCATAACAACTATTTGCTTACACTAGTGCAAAAGCATAGGGTATAAATTTAGAAACTATCACATGCATGTTTACATTTGGTAATGGAATTATTTTTAAAGTGGAGGAAAAAATATGTCCTCTTTAGAGAGAGGGACAGATGTAGTTTTTCCCATTTGGAAGATAGCATTACCTCGCACATTAGCTCAGAAAACCATGAGGTTTATTATGATGTGCGATGCAACTCAGGAAAGCAGTATGTTTGCCAAGGCCAGCAGGATTCATCACATTTCTGGCAACTGGGGAATTTGTAAAATCTAACTCACTGAACAATAAAATAACATCATTATGTGGTACTCACTGAGCACGACAAGCCAATTACAGTAAATGGCTTTGTGTAATTCCCCAGACTAAGTCTGCAATTCATGTGATAATGGTCTGGTATTCTACATTCTGCAAGAAGGCCAGCTATAACTTCATTGATGAAAAGCAGTATTCAGACAGCTAAAAGAGACCTGGATATCATCTAGTTCAATCATGTCATTCTACAGATAGGGAAACTGAGGGCCTGAGGAATTAAGTAACTTACTCAAAATCAAAAAATTAACTCTCAACAATGGCAGAAACAAATCTAGAGCCAACTGCTTTTTCCAGTATCTTCCATTATTGGTCCTAGATCCAGCATAAAAAAAAAAAAAATTAGCAAAACAATTTTTTTTTACATGTGAAAGATACAGAGGTAAAAAGTTTTAAGGGAAGAACAAAAAAAAACCTCCAAATCTTTACTCTCTCACTGCTTGGCGAGATTAGATATTTAACCTTCTAATGCCTTTTAAGAATTCAAACAGCAAAATAAACCTACCCCAAAAGAGTTGTCTTACAGAAATATCAATAAAAATAACTACACATAGGGGTGCCTGGGTGGCTCAGCCCGTTAAGCATCTGCCTTTGGCTCAGGTCGTGATCCCAGGGTCCTGGGATCGAGCCCTGCATCGGGCTCCCTGTTCAGCGGGGAGTCTGCTTCTCCCTCTCCTTCTGCCTGCCATTCTCCCTGCTTGTGCTCCCTCACTTTCTCTATCAAATAAATAAATAAATAAATAAAATCTTTAAAAAAAAAATAACCCAGCAGCCCAGGGGCGCCTGGGTGGCTCAGTCATTAAGCATCTGCCTTCGGCTCAGGTCATGATCCCAGGGTCCTAGGATCGAGCCCCACATCAGGCTCCTTGCTCGGCAGGAAGCCTGCTTCTCCCTCTCCCACTCCCCCTGCTTGTGTTCCCTCTCTTGCTGTGTCTCTCTCTGTCAAATAAATAAATAAAATCTTTAAAAAAAAAATAACTACAAATAGCTTGTAAACATGAATAACTGGAAAAACTCCTTTGCCAATTGTTGGTCATGAACTTACATCGCTCACCCACTACCCTTTTATCGCCAGAACCCATTCATCCCATTAAAATCTCTTTCTACATCTTTCAGTCCCACATTAAACTACCCATGTGGGATCTGGGAGATGCTAAATTCTAAGTCCGCACTTCCACAAACGCCAAGTGCTATGAGATCATCATCATGGTCGTCACTTCTGTAACAGGGCTCTTCCATGGAGTTCCATTAGTTGCCTTCTAATAACTGCAGCTTCACAATGGTTTCTCAACAGAAACAATTGCATTTTTAAAACCAAAAGAACAAGAGACATCTGTGTGTGTGTGTGTGTGTGTGTGTGTGTGTGTGTATTACACCAGTTGCCTGAGTTCTTAAGAAAGAAATCAAGAGAACAATTTGGAAACATTTACACTGGCAAACGCAGAGCCCATGAAGGTAAAACATTTTTTAAAAAAATATTTTGAGCAGGCCTATCCTAGCTGCCAGAAAAAAAAAAAAAAAAAAACTGCCAAGAAACTGTTTCAAAATGCTTGGATTGTTCTGCCCTTTTTTTCCCTCCCAACTGTTTCCACCAGGCAGTAAATAAAATCCCAGAGTCCTTGGGCAAAATTCTATCTCCTGAATAGGAGGGAGAGTAGGAGCAGAAGACTATGGAGGGGAAAGAGGGGCAAGTCAAATACGTTTGCATTTAACCATCTTAACTGCTGTAAACCAAATATTTGATTTTGCTCACTTATTTCCCTTTGAAAAATATATGCACATGAAACAAAGGTTTGATTCAAATATATGAGGGACTGTTGAGAACGTTATGAGCAAAACGCTAGTTTGTCGAAAGGTACTACTTTAGAGACTGTCTGCTGGAATGGGTGTGGGTACCATGTGGTTTTCTAGTGCTTGGGATGCCCTATGGGGTGGTCTCTTTCTCTTACCCCTTAGATTTCCTACCCTCCACCTGTGACAGGAATCAAGGAAATATAAAATTAGAAGTGACTGAAACCTTCCCACTATGAAGGAGCAGCCCAGGTCTCGAAAGCAGCCCCATCAGGTGGGTGGGATTTATACAAGGACAGAATGCACTAGCAGCAGACGGGCCCACAAAGGGGGAGAGAAGGGAGAAGAGTTTCAGAGTCTCGGGTCGTGGGAATGGGGGCTCTTCAGGGGTAATTCCTGCGTGCCGAGAGGAACAGTCATGGCGAGGGAAGATTTCCAGCTTTTCTGTCACACCCAGGAGCTCCTCAAAACTTGACCAAGTATTTAAACAAAAACTAAAGATAAATTACTTATGTTTCCCTACGGTTAGAACTCCACCCATGAAATATCTCTCCGCTATTTATTCCTCTAAGGAAAACACTTTTATCCCATTGTTCGTATGTAATATAGATGATGAGAGCATGGAGTCAAGAGTCAGAAGGAATAATCCAGAAGTCTTAAAGTCCACAGTTGTCAACACCTATTTGATAGGAGTCTACACTGTAACCCTAAGTCTTTTCTTTTTTTTAAGGAGATAGAAGTGTATTGAATACAACTCAAGGAAGCAGCGGGTCAGGACAGCAGAGGAGAGGCTATTTGCCTACAAGTTCAAGTGCTAAGAGACAAGACTATCTTTTCCATAAATTTGCTTAAAACAACAACAAAAAAAGCCCACATTATCCAGGCATGCCATACACTGTGAGAGACAGAACCCAGTAAAGACTAGATCCTCTCCATCGGATAACTGGCAGATGGAGGGGCTTTGGGTGAGGAGAGTCCCAAAGAATTGCACAACTAATTGTGTATGTATGTATTTTTGTGTTTTTGGCAATTTAAGAGGTCAATAATTTCACACACACACCTGGTACTACTATTACTTCAGATAACCTGCTACTTCAAGTCCCTTTCATCAGGAAGCTAGGGGTGGCATGAGGCCCCATCAGGGCATGTTGGAATAAAGAATCACACTGCAAGTCCACATCCAAACAGCAACAAGGAAAGTTTGGAAAATTTTCCCTGCCAGGGCTCTGGAAGCAGATTCAAAAGCTAGACTGGAGATTGAAAAATCCAGACCTGTGGAGACACAGACGGGGCGGAGACTCAGAACACAGAGCTTCCTTCTGCTGCCAGTCAGGCTCCCAGGACCGCAGGCTCTCGCCACTTATTCCTATTTGTTTTCCTACTCCGCTTCATACCCAGGTAAGAGCAATGGTTACCTTCCACCTAGAAGCATCCATGGGCATTATTCATTCATTCAACATTTATTAAGTACCATGTGCCTGAAATGCAAAGATAAAAAAGATGAAGACAAGATGGAAGTGGTGACAAGTGCAGAGATGTTCACATCAGACAGCCCGGCTGGGATCTCAGGCAGTTCTTTCTGCCTCTGGGACTCTACTTTCTCATCAGTAAAACCAGGAGCACCTAGAACACACATGGGCTCTATTACTACTAGTAGCAACACAATATCTGTCCCGAAGGAGCTCACAGACTAGAGAGGAGGAGGAAGAATTAACTAGTTACCATCCCACAGGACCTGAGCTCTACCACCAAGTGCCCAGGGAGGAGGCCCTACCTTCCCCATCACTGCCAACAGGAGTCACGCGTGATACACTCATGGACAAGGGCACAGTACAAACCTCAATTCATACAGCTTCCAGGACAAGGAGGCTCCATAAAAGGGCTGCGACCGAGAGGTGCAGCAATCCCAGACAGTTACGAGGTGCAACCAGACCCCCATGTGGCATGCAGAGGTCTGTCTAGACTGAAGACAGCAAGCCTGGCCCAAGCAGGCTTCTCCGCAGATCACACATGCTAATCCCAGTCTGTACAACCACATTCTGCCCCAACGGCAAACAAAAGGGACCGAAACTGACTTCACAAGGTAATCCTCTTTGAACCCCACTTCTTCTACCAACAAGTACCTTCCCTGTCCCTGCAGAGCTATAAGAAATGGTACTGAGTTATACTTCACTGATGCTTTGTTAATCATTGCAATTGAGAGGTAAGGTCCAATTTCTCTCTAGTACTCCGCTGGAAGTCCCACCACCACCTTGACCCTTCCTTTCAAGACAGCAAAGATCCTTAGCAGTGTAGCTTGACCTATTCTGGCCCCACCATGCTTTAGTTATACAACTGTGAACAAGTCACTTAACCCTGCCTCCGTTTCCTTACCTCTTAAAATGGGAATCATAATAGCATGGCAATGAGGACAAAATGGTCGTTCGTGAGGAGTGTTTTGCACTGTACCTGAAACAAACTAAGTACTCAGTGTCACCCATTTTCACAACAAACTATAGCTGACTTGAACACAATGTCACAAGCATAAAACAGATCATTATACATCAGAATCTCTTTTGAGGAAACATCAGACCAGACCACCCAAGACGATGCCTGTTACCCTACCAAGTGAGTAACTGATGTGTCATGAAACATCCAGGAAGAGGGGTCAACTTTGAAGACAACGATAATAAACAAAGAATATCTTCAAAGTCTTTTCCCCTCCATATAATTCCTCAAACATGATACATTGCACATCTAAATACGAAAACAAATGAAACAATGGAATTACCCAAATTTTCCAACTTTCTTCTCTTACCTTGGAAATTCACAATATTCTTCCACCAGGTAAAAAAAAAAAAAAAAAACTTTCACATAAAAAAATTTTTTTTGTCAGATTTTAAATGCAGGTTTTTAAGTACACATGAATCATATAAGGTCAATCAAGTTTAGCTCAATCAACATCACCAAGTTGCTCGAATGCATTTTGGTCAAATGTAATTCAATCAAACTTTTAACAAGTTAATAGTTCCAGTCTTCCATGGTGGTTGTAATTGTATCAAACAGTATTGTTCGCTGAGCTAAGTAATGATTCATTATCTATATGTTTATTCTATTGTTTGGGAAGCAAATAACTTTTTAAGATACATAAATATATTGATGAAAAAAATCCAAACTAACAGAAACTACTTTAGGTCTGGAATCAAAGTATCACAAATTGAAAAAATTCATTTACTTGCTACATATTAACAGACTTTAGTTGGTAAGTAATACCTAGTCCAACATAGGATACATACAGTGACACACACTTTTTATTTTGCTCAATATTTTTTTGATTTTTTTTTAAAGATTTTATTTATTTATTTGACAGAGAGAGAGAGAAAGTGTGTGTGTACAGAGGGAAAGTGAGAGGGAGAAGCAGACTCCCCGCTGAGCAGGGAGCCCGATGCGGGACTTGATCCCAGAACCCTGGGATCATGACCTGAGCCGAAGGCAATTGCTTAACTGACTGAGCCACCCAGGTTCCCCTGAAATTTACTATCTTAACAACAAAAAATTTTAATTCATTTTGACTATACTTAATAGAATTTTCTGTGAACCAGACAAAAATCACTCCAGGTCCTAAATTTGCACCCCAGCACCATCCACTCTGGCCACAAATCCCATCCAGTTAGTGAAGTTCTCTAACTTCATAAGGTAGTAATCGGAACACCATGGTACAGCTTATAAAGTCAACTCATTTCAATTCCTGCAAACTGGTGAAACCTACTTAAATTATTTAAGGCAAAGAAAATTCTGTTTGGATAACTTCCACTGACAGTTCATAAACCAAACAACCTGTTTTTGTGGCCATCTTTCTGAAAGATAATTTCAGACACTGTTATCATTTACATTCTGCTTTCTCCCATGCTTAAACTCGGGGGCAGGGTGGGGGATGGAGGTGGTAAGTGATGGGCAGAAAGAGAATGAGAAATTTCTGAGCTGAGACAGAATACTGATTTACTGTCATGTTACCTCAATTCCCTCATTTAAAAAAACGGAGGCTAGTCCTTAAGACTACCTGGAGGAGCCAATGAAACCACCATTTTGGGCAGGCTTTGAAAATGGGAAAAGTAAAATACCAGGGTAAAGGTAAAGAAACACAGCCTAAGTGAGACTGTCCAGAATCCAACACAACAGCAAAAAATTGGAGACCACAAAACGATCTCTAGGATAAAGTGCCCAGACAGGTGAGTTTCTACACAAATAACTACAAGATGGGGACAGTCTCCCATTTAAAAAAAAAAAAAAAAAAATTGTTATTCCTTTTTCCTTTGCCACAAGTTAAAAGATGGAACCGGGCCCAACGAGACAAGGAAGTAAAAACTATTCCAGTCACTGAGTCAACAGAAACTGTTCTCAATGCTTCTGATAAATTAAAAGACATGAACAATGACTGTCAAGATAATTTTACTAAAAATAAAAGTTAAAAGATTACATCATCAAGTTCACAGAAAGCCCAAAAGGAGGCAGCCGAACCCTCTGTTCCCTGATTATACTGAGAAGGTAAATGAGAACAAGCCATAGTGATATCAAGGGCTGATTCAAAGTTTCAGGCCTAACACAGGTCATCGTCCCCATGAGATCATAACCCTGAGGCTCTCAACAGCAAGGTCTACCTATTTCCCATCATCAGCCTGCTGCTACCACACTCCCCACACTGGGTGCCAACTGACCACTCGACTTGGTGTCAGTCATTTCTGGTGAACCTGGCCCTCTGGCTATGGGCCCCAGGTCCATCTTTCAGGATATGGGATTCCCTTAACTGGATACCCATCTTATGGTCCAAGCCGACAGCTCCTTCTTGGTAACCTATCCGGTACCTCAGTTCCTCAAGACTAGAGTCCTGCTTATTTCTGCAGTCCCCTCACTGAGGAACTTCTCTGTGCCTGAACTCTAAGCAGTTGCCTGTAGGTAATGCCCTCCCACGCTAACACAGTACCCGCTTCGTAGTGCACTAACACATGTAAAGCGCTTAGGGCAATGCCCGGCCCGTCATCAGAACTAATGATAACCTAAAGTCTGTCATTACTAGTGTTTTAACCCTTTTTCACTCCATCTGTGGGGATCTCATTACTCCAACACATGGTGCTGCTTCCGACTCCCCATGTCCTGTGGATCCCACCTTCTGCCTGCCAGATCAGACCTCTTCCCGGGTGCAGCTGAGCCTGTCACCACCAGGACCCACCACAGCCAAGAGCCAGGCCATGTCCATACAACATGGCACCCACACATTTAAAATGGTGTTCATATTTTCAATCTAGGATCATGGGTAAGAACACAGAATTTGGAGTCAGATAAGAGGTTGGTTTGAATCCTGGCCTGGCTTCCTACTGACGTATGATCATGTGCAATTGACTTCAGTACTCTAACCCTCAGTCTGCCCTCTGTAAAATGCAGATGCTAACAAGCATTTGATAGGGTTGGTATAAGACAGCGTAGGCACAGTGCTCGACACACAAGGAGTACTCAGCACCCCAGAGCTGCTACAGCTATTCACATTATTCCTAAGGCAAGGATGCATGTATTTTTATATCTGAGGGCGAAAATATTATCAGAATTGAGAACCAGAATTCCACTTCTGGAGACCTGTCTTACAGATGAGATTTAGCAGGCGTGCACAGAGGAGTCTGGAGAGGGTGTTCAGTAGATGAGTTTACGCAGTGTAGTAGCTTCCTACGGCGCCCTCACAAATCACCACAAACCAGGAGGCTTCACACAACAGCAACGCATTCTCTCACAGTCACCGAGTCCACAACCAAGGTGCTGACAGGGCTGCCCCCCCTCCGAGTGCTCCAGGGAGAATCCCTCCTTGCCTCTTGCTTCTGAGGGCTGGAGGCATTTCTTGGCTTCTGGCTGCGCCACTCCATCTCGGCCTCGCTCTCCACACATGGCCTTCTCTTCCTCTCCCTGTGCTTTTTCCTCTTCTGTTCTGAGGACGTGGGATTAAATTAGGGCCTACCTGCTTAAGCCAGGATGATCTCATCTTAAGTTTCTTAAGCTAAATCCACTGCAAAGACTCTCTTTCCAAATAAGATCACATTCACAGGTTCTAGGGACGAGGATGTGGATTTTCCTCGCAGAGGGCCACCATGCCACACACTAACAGGAAAGGTAGGAAGGCAGGGACAGCAGAGGTGCTTATCACGGAGACCTGGTCGAACCAACTGAGGAACAGGGTAGAATCCTCCCAGCCGTGGGAGGTGCTGAGCGGGACTGATCCCCAGAAGGCACCTGAGGGCATCCTTGGCAATGGTGTACAGAAGAGCATTTGAAAAATGGCGGGGGGGCCACCTGGGTGGCTCAGTTGGTTAAGCAACTGCCTTCAGCTCAGGTCATGATCTCAGGGTCCTGGGATTGAGCCCCACATTGGGCTCCCTGCTCAGCGGGGAGTCGGCTTCTCCCTCTCATTCTCCCTCTATGCTCATGCGCTCTTTCTCTCTCTCTCAAATAAATAAAATCTTTTTTTAAAAAGGGGAGGAAAATGTTTTTTAAAATGTGTGCCTATTTGTACATAGGGTTTTTTGTTTGTTTTTTTACAGGAATGAACAGGAAACTCTTCAGGGGCAACTTCTAGATGCAGTGAGGAAGGAGGCTGCCAGAGATGGTGACCCTTTTTATGTTCCACTCTGCTGAACAGTTTGAGTTTCTTTCTGCTTGCCTGTAGGACCTCCAGATTTCCCTAAATCCAGGTTATTACTGTTACCAGGATCCACGTGAACTGGTGCGGAAACAACGAGGCTACAGACAGAAGCCTCAGACACACCCCTGCTGACAGCACCTTCCCAGCTCCCAGAGGCCTGTCTGCCCCGCGGTTCCCTGCACAACTTCAAAGCCTCTTTCTTCCTGTCTTCCCCTGAAGAGGTCTATCTGAACGACTTAGGTAATGCAACTCAGCTCAAATTTAAAAACATACATCCCCATCTGGGTGTGTGCACACGCACGCACACGTGCACACACACACACCATGCTCTGATACATCCTGTACTCAGATACAGGTTCATCAAGCTTCACCAAGAAACTTCCCACCTCCATCCTGTAAAAGCCTTCTTTGTCTACTTTCTCAAGAGTCACAAAGAGCCTTAGAGATCCTCAGTTCACCCCTCTCGGAATGGAATGAGAAAGCATTTTCTGACCTCAGATCCCTTCACCTGTAATGCAAATTTAATTAACACCCAGCAAGGTCTCCCCAGATTAACGAACGATTTGCCTGTCAGGAGAGCCACCCAAGTACGAGCAGCTTCCTCTGTCTGAGTATCAAATCCCCTCTCAGGTCAAGAAGCCCACTAGGAATTTCGACTTCCTCCATTTTACAGTGCGGGGACGTCAGGACAAGGTTTCCTTCTTCGATGACCTTCTGGAACTTCCTTCTTCAGTGACTGTTTCTTGACCTCTCAAGTTCCTCATTCGAATGGTGACATTCTGCATTACAATAGCCCTGCCTTGAGATCACACACAGATAAGAGTTAATACAACCCCTTTTGGAGAGAGATCCAGGAACCAAAGCCTCGGCTGAGGCCCCAGGACCTGAGCTGCGCTGTTAGAGAAACTGACTGGAGCACAAGAAATCACAACCACCTCACCTGCTGTAGAGGCCACACCAAGAGCCTCCTCCACAATGTCGCTGAATACCCACACCCTTCCCTCTCCCATTTGCTGACACTGCTGTCAGGTGAATCCTCCTAAAGCACAACCCTGATCCTGTGTCATCTGGATTTCCTATTACCCCACCCCCACCCCCCAAACAGGGGAATCTAGACTCAGGTAGATTTCTAAGCCTCTCCTCAATATTGAGACCCATCCTACTGCGGGGTGGGGGTGGGGGAGCGAAACTTTTTTGTGACCTGAACCAGTTTTTCTCCTGGTATATCCTGCTTTTCTCCCCCACTCAAACTAGGTCCTTATGTTCATCATCTTGGGAGAAGCAAGTGGCTAGGAAAAAGCAGAAGTAGCCTGCAAACGGTCCTGGACTTTTATGTCCAAAAGCCCAAGCCCACAGACGGAAAGATGGCTCTCTCACGTAGAGCGCATAACCCAGCCAGAACTACCAAAAAGGGTATTTCCAGAAACTAGAAAGAGACTTCATCAGGCAGGAGGGAGAAAAGGTTGATTTTTGGATTCTGAAGCAGGGCTTCTAGGGAGGGAACAAGACTCCAACAAATGTAGAGCATGGTGGTGGGACTCAGCCATGCGCAGCCTCACAAGGATTCCCATGCAAAAGAGAATCGGAGGGCCGTAAGGACTAAGACGTTTTAGGTTTCCGTGGTAAATCATGTGAGCCAACAATGAGGAGCAGATGCCCACATTCACTTGGCAAATCTAAGATTCTGGAACCATGATACAGGGCAGGGAGGCCTCAAAAAGGACCAAGGAGATGCTTCGCACAGCACAGAGATGAGCTTGAAAAGTAAGTGGAGTTATAATCAATAATACTTCTGTCACAGATCACTTTATGAACTGAGATGCATTCCTACTCTACTCCCTTGTTTAGAACCAGTGTGGCAACAATCCCAAGTCCTTTCGACATTACCCACCCTGGGATGTGACCCCGGTATATCTGAGCATGATATTCCTCCTACTTTGAATACTCTTCCCACATTTTATCCACTTACTCTTACCCATCCTTCAATTCCTAGCTCAATATCACTGTACATGCTTATGCATGTGTGTATATAACATGTGTTAAGTGTATATATTAAGCGTGTTAGGTACATGTGTGTGTATTTATATTAAAATAGAAATTAGAGTCTATGTCCTGAACACAGATATTATAAGAAGAACTTGGATTTAAGTAGATGATGTACAAAAAGATGTAGAGCTTTTTAATAGAACTTTTGGGATTTTTCAAGGGCTTTAGCAAATGCAGACATAGGTTCTACTTCAAAACTTGGCCTGTCTTCACCCTAACATAGCGATATCATTTTTTTAAATTATTTTTCCTAGTCGTCATTAGGACTTCTTTTTCTTTCAAGATTTATTGAATTTAGAGAGAGAGTGCCCAAGCGAGCGAGCAGGGACACGGGCAGAGGGAGATAGAATCTCAAGCAGACTCCCCACTGATGTGAAGCCCAATGCAGGGCGATCTCACGACCCTGAGATCATGATCTGAGCCGAAACCAAGAAAGAGTCAGAGGCTCAACTGACTGAGCCACCCAGGTACCCCCATGAGCAGATCTTCTTTGGTCTATCTATATTCACAACGTAAAGAAAGGGTAGCAGGTCAAAAAAAGAAAAAGGAGCAGCATATGGATTTAAAAGAACATATGAAAAGAAGGCAGTCTGTTGGAAAATTAACTGCACTGCAAGTGGTTCAAGCAAAACAAAAACAAAAGTTTTCTAAGGAGCAAGAGAAGAGCTCACCAGGGAGCTTTTGCACGATGCTGTCCCTGTGAGAGGCCCTAGGGGGCGCCAGCGGTCTAGGACAGCCTGGTTGACTATAGAAGGACCTTAGACTGGAACTGGGAGGGGCAGGCTCGTCAGAACCAGAGTGCACAAAGGCATTTCAGGAAAAGCAAAACCAACAAAAACAAACAAAACAGGATCCTTCTTAGGTCAGATATTCACATAGGACATATTTCTATTACTATCACAAGCTTCCCTCTCAAGATTCAGATTTTTATCCACCTGGTAGAAATGGAAAGACTTGTGGATGACCACCATTCATCTAACACACATCCTTTCTATTAACACTGGATTTCTTTGAGCATTTTTGTTTTTAAATAAAACTTGGGAATAAGAATAATGCTCTCCCAAAAGCAAATAAACAAATGGAAGAAGCCTTGAAACACCCTCAATAATTCTTTGGAGTACAAGTTGAGCTCAAGGAAAGAACTTTAATCTAGCAATACAACAACTTTCCAAGTGGGTAAAAGAACTGTGGCCTGGCCATTGGTTTACTAAGTTTATATGGGACATCGCTTAGCCATGTGATCTTTAGTCATGGCTGCGTCCTCTTAAAATTCACAGCTTACCCGCCTTAAGTAACGGAGGGATATCACCTCCCCAGCTCCATCAGTTTACCTCCACCAGCAGACAAGTAGAGACACAAATCTGTCACAAACCACTCATACTAAAAATACTGACAATCCCAACGAGATACTCCTTTTTCCTGTTGGCACACTGGCACAGAGGACCAGCCATGAATCACATCAACAATTCAAAGAGGTTTAATAAATTACTAGGAAATCGGAAAGCTTTGGTCACTTAACTCCAACATTTCAAGAGCTAAAGATACATAATAACCTGAAAAAAAGGCCCAATGTCTAGAAAAATAAGCAAGCAAATTTATATTAATTAGGAAAAATGACCCTTTGGAGGATGTTTGCTACAGCATTTCACTTTAAAGCACCTGGAAATGACTTTTTAGCGGAATACCATCATATTCTAAGCAATATGGATTAAATCACTTGCTTAGAGTATTAAATTTAATAACCCCCATTGAAAAAAAAAATAACACCCAGTAAAACAGGTAAATTGGTAACAGGCAGCTGGGTAACTTCAAAGTCAGATGTTGGTTCAAAGACACCTAAGGCCATTATAAAGGTAAAATTTTACAGTCCATCATTCTTGCATCTTGCCAAGAAGGTTGGAAGGAATTTTTCATGAACATAATTCCAAGATAACTCTCATAGTTGAATACTGTCAAGTCCTTTGACAGGACCAACAAATACATGTTTTTTGCAGATTTCTCAAGATAATAATTTAAAATTATACTAGTAACTTGACTGCATTTCAAATTTTGAAGTTTAAAAATCACAATGCTAAGTTAATAAGTCAAAACACAGACCTAATGCTTGCTAGGAAGTCTTATCCCCCAAATATTTTCTACTCGTTCATATATCAAATCTCAATTATACATAGGTCACGGAAAACATACCATGTGGAGATAATTCGCATTACTTGAACCCAAGGTAATATTTGACATCTTAACCCATTCTGTGTAAGGGCAGCCTCCTAAGGAAATAGAATTGCAGGTGTTTCAGAGATTTTAGGGATGTTCAGAAGTCCACTCTCACCAGCCCCCTCCTCTCACTTCAAATTCTACTGCCACAACATCCTTTTTGATTCCTGAGTGCATACTTGCTCCTCTCTCTCTCTGCACCCTTTGCAGAGCAGAGAAGAAGTAAATGAATCAACAGAAGCTGCTGCAGGAAGAAGTGTCATGAAAAGAAATGGAAACTAGTGGGCGCCTGGGTGGCTCAGTTGGTTAAGCGACTGCCTTTGGCTCAGGTCATGATCCTGGAGTCCCGGGATCGAGTCCCGCATTGGGCTCCCTGCTCGGCAGGGAGTCTGCTTCTCCCTCTGATCCTCCCCCATCTCATGCTCTCTCTCTCTCATTCTCTCTCTCAAATAAATAAATAAAATCTTTAAAAAAAAAAAAAGAAAAGACATGGAAACTAGTGACGAGTACTGCCAAGGAGGGGGGAGGGGAGGGGAGGGAATGGGAAAGGGAGGGAAAGGAAAGGGGAAAGGGAAAAGAAAGGAAAGGGAAAAGGAAAGAGGAAAGGAAAGGAAAGGGGAAAGGGAAAAGAAAGGAAAGGGAAAAGGAAAGAGGAAAGGAAAGGAAAGGGGAAAGGGGAAAAGGAAAGAAAAATCATGGCAGCACTTGGGCTAATCAGACCTGGTTTGCAGCCAGGTCTAGTCTCTGAATTTGCATGTTAATGAAGTACCAACTTATCTAAATATTTACTTCAGAACAGCATAAATACGCACTCTGTTACTCCTTGACCACCAAAAATTAATGGAATCAGCGGCGACAACTTGTGTCTGTATCACTCTGCAAGTCCCCAGTACTTTCATATACTCTCCCTGGAAGACCGAACTCAGCTAAAATGGAAAACTGATGTTTTAGAGCAAATTTGGAGATTGTATTAGATTTTATTATAACCAAACTTCCAAAAAGCAGTTAATAAAAAAATTTTTTTTTTTTTTTTTAAAAAGGCAATATCAAGAATAACAAACGTAAAGTAAGTTCCTTCGAACGGCTCAGCAGTTCTCACAATACCCCCCCTTTGGCCCAACAGGAAAACTATAGAGAGGTGCCGTTTCTTGTTTAAATGCAGTACTGAAAGGGCACACAGAATTCAGTCAACTCCCAGTGGTCATTTCTGAGATTGTCATCAAAGCCTGAGTTCAGAGCAGCCGGCTGCAGGTCAGGGACAGTCGGCGGACGTGGATCTGCCGCCCAATGCAGAAACCCACCATGATCCCCGACAACAGTGCAGGAAAGAGAAGGCAGCGGTCAGAGCCTGTCTGCCTGGAAACGCAGTTTCTACTATTTCTTGCTGCCAGTGCCGCCCACTTGCTCATCTCCTAGTCAGTCCTCAGCCCACTGCAATGAGGGGATGCCTCAGCTCTCCACAACACGAACAGAGCTATCACTGCCGATCCCAATACCACGTTGGGTCATGCTGCCCCCTCTGTGGAGGGTGACACTCATGACTCTCCCCTCCAGGGCTGTCCCTGGAGCAGGTGACCAAATGTCTCCGAACCCCCACTGTCTAGATAAATAATAGGAGGTGAGGCAGGCCACAGGACCCAACGTGGCCAGTGCACTATGAAAGGAATCACAGGGGCTCGAGTCCTGAGAGCTAACACATGGTTCTCTCCGTCACGGCAACCAGCAACATTTCAGAGAGTGGCAATTCCTTAAATTAAGCTCTGCCAGTTGAGGTTCCACAGTAAAAACGACAGGAAGAATTCCTAAATGACCTTAATGGACATATCCCAGGGATGATTATGGGGGGGCAGAGCCCAAAGCAGCCTGCAATGAATATTTGCCTGAACAAGAAACAAGTCTTTGATTAAGCCCAAGATTAGGAATTTTTTTAACCAAATCATAACCTAGCCTGTACTTGAACTCTTTCCTCCTCCTCCTAGCTCGTGAGACCACACCCTTCTGATTCTTTACTTGCCTTTCCCACTTTAACAGCTGCTGCCCTACTCCCCGTTCATCGGCTCCCCTCTCGGACGCTGTGCTAGGCAGCCTCTAAGATGGTTCACACCTCCTAGGATTCAGGCTCCTTGTGCAATCCCCTCCCCTGGAGTGTGAGGCAGACCGAGTAAATCATTTCTAATGAATATGGCAAAGTGAAGTCACTTCTGATTCTGAGATTATGTTGTGAGAAGACTGGTAGCTTCCATCTTGCCCACCCTCCTGCTCACTCTGAGGGAAGCTGCCACTTACCATGTTGTGAGAGGCTTGTTTAGAGGGACCCAAGTGGTGAGACACAAATGAGCTTAAACCAACAGCCGGCACGGAACCGAGACCTACCCAAAATCACTTGAGTGACCTTGGAAGTGTATTCTTTCCCAAGTCAATCCTTCAGATAAAGCCACAGCTGCAACCGACAATTTGACTATAGCCTTAAAAGATCTTGAAACAGAGACTCCCAGGTAAGCTGCCCCTGGCATCCTGAACCACAGAAACTATGAGATAATATATGTTTATGGTTTTAAGTCACCATTTGGGACAATTTTGTTACACAGCAATAGCTAACTAATGCAGATTCAGGGGTTTCGCCCCTATTTTCCATTTGTAGGGCAATTCTGTTATTTTCCACAGTATTAACTTTTTTTATGTTATGTTAATCACCATGCATTATATCATTAGTTTTTGATGTAGTGTTCCATGATTGTCTGCGTATAACACCCAGTGCTCCATTCAGTATGTGCCTTCTTTAACACCCATCACCAAGCTAACCCATCCCCCACCCCCCTCCCCTCTAGAACCCTCAGTTTATTTCTCAGAGTCCATAGTCTCTCATGGTTCGTCTCCCCCTCCGATTTCCCCCCCTTCATTTTCCCCTTCCTGCTATCTTCTTTTTTTTTTTTTAACATATAATGTATTATTTGTTTCAGAGGTACAGGTCTGTGATTCAACAGTCTTACACAATTCACAGCACTCACCATAGCACATACCCTCCCCAATGTCTATCACCCAGCCACCCCATCCCTCCCACCCCCCACCACTCCAGCCACCCTCAGTTTGTTTCCTGAGATTAAGAATTCCTCATATCAGTGAGATCATATGAGCGAAGATGTCCATCAACAGATGAATGGATAAAGATGTGGTATATATATACATGGAATATTATGTAGCCATCAAAAGGAATGAAATCTTGCCATTTGCAACGAGGTGGATGGAACTGGAGGGTATTATGCTGAGTGAAATAAGTCAACCAGAGAAAGACATGTATCATATGATTCCACAGTATTAACTTTATACTGATCACACTCCTGAATCTATCTGGAGCAGAGACTCTTCTCAAATGCCCACCAGATATTTTTGCCTAAAATGTCCAGACATCTCTTCAACCTCTCAACCAATACCTCTGCTTTCTGCTCCCTGTAATGCATATGTCAAATAGTGTTAAGACCTTTCATTTATCACCCAAGCCAATATCCTAAGAATCAGCCTTGACTTCCTCTCCTTATTCCCAACATTTAATTACCAAGCTTTACCAACTTGACTTCAGCTGGCCTCTGTCTACTTAGTCACTATAACCTCTCTAAACAGAAGACCTAACTATGTCCCTCTCCCACTTACAAGATTTCAAAAATCTAGGATACAAAACCCAAATCCCCAAGTCTGGAACCCAGAGCCCTTGAAGATGAGCCTGGTCCTCTAAGGCTTCCTCCACTTCACAAACAAGTAACATCTGTAGTCCTTGGAGCTCAGCTTGTTAAGTCATGCTGCTGCACCTGCTGCCCCTCCACCCTGATTCCTCTCCCTCGCACATCCACCTGTCCCAGGATGCCAAGTCAACTCCTACCCAGCCTTCAAAACTACTGGGGCACACTTCCTCTGTGAAGCCCTCCCTGATCACTTCACATTCCCAAGAGTAAATTATTCCTCTGTACTCACAAATGACTGCACTTAGCAGATTGTATTCTAGTTACTTTGTCATAAACCTGTCTCCCTCTTTTGAGCTTCTCATCTTCTGAGAACCTCCAGCATCTAGCCCAGAGCCCAGCCCATAGTAAGATATAACATATTGTACTAAACAGAATTGTGTTATATCAGAACACCCCTCGGTGTCTAACTCAGAGATCTGAAAATCAAAAATGTAAAAACCACCTTCAGCATTTGTAGAAACCAGAAATTCCAACCGTGTGCTCAAGACCCCTCTGCCATCTCTTTTGCTATTGTCCCTAAGCTATAGTCCCATCTTCCCTGTCCCCTAGCCTCAGAGTTCTTCCATTTCATTCCATTTCATCCACATGCCAGAGCACAAAACAATCCTGAGGTTTCTATTAAGGGAAAAAAAAAAAAAGTATCCTATTTCACCTCACTCCATTTTCAGTAATTTTAAAACCTGCCCAAAGGTCCTACTTAAGACATGTTAACACACCTCATTTGAAGTATCTTTAACTAGCCAGTCTTTGCTCCTATTATCTATCTAGTTAGTCCTTTAATTTATTCATAATGGACAGATGTGACTATAGGCAGTGGTCCTCAAACCTGGCCACAAAGAATTCTGGAAACATACTCACTCCCCAGGTTCTACCCGCCTAGGAGGTGACCCCAATCATGCGTATGTGCAGGCTCAAGAGTCCACAGGTGTTTCTGATGTATAGCAAGGATCAGAACCACTGCATTAGACAATCTCTCAGTCAACTTAGTCATTGAATAACAAGGAGATACCCAGAGACATCAACACTCTGGGCCACGATCTCACAGCTACTGACCAACCCGGAGTTCTGATCTGGATACCCCATACCACACTGCCTTCCCTACCGGGGTCCGTTGTGAGCTAAGAGTAGGGGCAAACACAGGAGCAAGGCCCCTGCCTTCAAGGGGCTGCTTGCACAGGATCTATAAATTAGAAGTGAAGGAGTCTGTTAGAACATGCCTCTTCCATGAGCTGGAAGAATAAAGAAGTAGGAGCTCCTTTTCCTGTAAATTAGGAGTGGTCCTTGGGCTTCTGGGAAGTTCCCACTGTGGGCTGGGAAGTTCTCAGCGAGGGCTAGCAAGTTTAGGCATTCTCTTGGCACAAAACCACACAACAGTGAGGAAGTATCCACTTTGGTGAGCAACCGGGCAGGCATCACTTCAAGGCCTTCTTTGAGCGACTCCCAGCCACACTTAGAGTGAGGACCCGTGGCCACCAGCCACGACTAGCCACCCACCACCGAACACCAGCTCTGAGGTTTCCCCTTCCCAGACAGGCACGCTGCCCCGGTTTATTTTACCCTTCCCTCGGGGCCACAGTCACCTTGCCATGGCCCTCGGCAAATCGTCGTTGGCAGACCAACAACAAACAACTCCAGATGGAGAAATGACAAACTATTCCAACAAACTTTGCAAAGGAAAAAAAAAAGATACTTCTGAGTTTGTTTTTTGTGGGCAGCTGGAAAAAAAATAAATAAATCTCCCAAATACCAACACCTCTCCAACGAGGTTTCTTGCCAGGACCATGAGGACTGGTGCTAAGAATGTGAGTTTCCGGCAGAGAGAATGTGACACATCACTTAGTCAAAGGCAAGCCCGGCCCTGGCTGAGAATCTTTGTCAGAACTAGGTTATGCTCTCCCTGTAAGAAGTTTAAAATGAGGGCAATGGTGAAGTCACACCAATGAGTCATTTTCCCACATGCCATGCTCCCTTTCGACATGATCAATAGACCAAGTTCTCCGAGAGCTTCCTTTGGATTGTGGGCTGTATCCAGCACGTGGGAGGAGGGTTTGGCATTCTCAGTCAGAAGCGCTCTACCCCCACCCCAAAATAACCCAGATAAATTAAAATTGCACGGAAGAGTAATGACAATGGGCTTCTGTGGACAGGAAAGAGGAAACTGAGAGGCAAACATTGAAACTGCCCCGTGGTCACTCTTGATAGGTTTGTTCTGTGAGCAAAAAAAACTGGTCTGTCAGCAGAAGCCTGGGCCACGGGATCCTGGGTCTGGAAGCTTGAGAATAATCCCGACCCAGGATTACAGACTGTGAGCATGTGTACACACACACATGCACACTCACCAGGGGTGTCAAAGGCACCAGGGTCACTGTTACCCGCCTCCTTTTCCCTCTTCTTCCCAGGGAAGCTTTAGGAAACAGCAGGAACTCTGGGGTAGGCAGCTCCGACTCGTCCAGGCCTTCAAGGAAATAACACCATCTTCCGCACCAAAAGGGATCACCCAGAGGGAAGGACAAGAATGGCTGCTGGATCTCTGACAGATTAGAGATGTATTTCCTTGAACAGAAGAAGAAAGAGAGGCAGACAGGGTGGGGGCCAAAGGAGTGGCAGGGAGGGATCCATGCACAGAGCCGGCAGGTTGTCCTCCTCCTCCCCTTCTTCCTCCTTCTCCTCAGTCCAAGCTCTCAGAAACCAGGCCTCGAATGGGGCATTCCTCAGGGTAGAAGGACACCTAACAGGTACAGGGAGAGGGAATCTCAAGCCTTGTTTTGTGCTCTGTCCTCTCCTAGACAACTTAATACTACGTAAGAGCAAGACTAAAGTTTAAGTGAGCTTCACGTCTAGACAAAGAACCTCAGCTTCACACAAAATTTCCCTTACCACTATTGGTTTTTTGACATTGATCTTTATCAGGACACAAAAGCATTCATTCCCCGAATATGGATACAGAATAAATAAACACATACAAATGAGAGGTTAGCAGAATTTTCCAGTTTTGGGCCACACAGGAAACGTTTTAGTCTTTGTGGGCCAAGAGGGAATATCAAGGACATTATAGGGATACTTAAAAAAAAAGCTTCCCACAAATTTTATACTGACAAAATTCAAAACATAATGAAATATAATTATTTGTAATACAAGTCTCCTAACATGAGGAATGATATTGTATTTGGGAGATGACGAGCTGCTTATTTGGGGTTCAAAGTTAACATTCCCTATCATCAAAATCAATGGCAAATGTTTACCTATTAATACTGATCTGTAATGTGACTTTATGTATTTCATCTTTGAAAATTTCTTTTCACACAGATATGTAACACTGATCCACGAGTATGATCTTAATTAACTATATTCCGCATTTAAGAAATTCTATTAGATTCTTCTCCTGATATTTTCCTTTTAGCACATCATATTGCAGATTCCAAGTGAAATTAGGTGGAAGCTTCTAATTTGCACAGTTAAATGGATTTTGACATAGGAAAATACCTTTTGTACTTGCACTGAGGTCTGAAAAGCACTGCTGGTATTTCATTTGAGCTAAGAAAACTTAAGCACTACAAACTGGTTTGAGAACAGAGATCTCATTTCTTATTTTAACTAGACAACATAGGAAGTACATAAAGCGGCTTGACATTGCTAGTGATTAAAACAACGTCATTTATCTAAATAACTACTTCAGTATTAAGTTTCACATTATAAGCATTGTTTTGAGTTGTAGTTTTATGTTAGCTCATTATCAAGTCTGCAACAAAAGCTAACTTCCAAAAGCTAATTTTGGTGTTCAGTATTAGTGGCTGAAGGCAGTTCTTCCTGTTCAGAAGAATTTTCATCTTGGCCCTAAATTTTAAAAATTCACAGAACACACACACAGTTTTACCAGTGCTAAGCTCTCCAAGTGCTGTGTGGTCGGGCAAATCAGGATATTCAGCTTCTACCCCTGACAAAAATTCACAGAAGCCACTGACTTAAGTAAGTCTACCATTGGCACCACTTGTGTTCAATAACAGAAGACAAATTCAAGTATCTCCAAAGTACCTGATGATAAAAACAATAATCATAGACTTCCAACACCCTATATTTTCACAAGCTCTGTAAATTTATCCAAGTACACCTTTTTCTGATCTACACTTTTTTTTTAATGATTTTATGTGTAAGTAATCTCCATACCCAACATGGGGCTCGAACTCACAACCCCGAGATCGAGAGTCACATGTTCTACTGACTGAGCCAGCCAGGCACCCCTGAGCCACACATTTTTATCACCTGTCATAAACCATCTTGAATTCAGTACAGTCTGAAGTAGAAACTATGTTTTGTTTCCTTGAGAATATTCTCTCCTGTATGTAGCTGTTCTGTAGAGAGCGTTCACAGACACTAACTTTCTCCATCACTTCAACTCTACATTCATCCAAGTAAACAACAACTGAGCAGAGTTCGTATCTGTGGACTCATCAAGAACCAAGGAAAACCATTTGCCTTGTTGTCTGCTGACATCAAGCCCAAGCTCAACTCCTAGACAACACTAAAAGTATGAACAACTTTGTTTTCTCTTAACATATTTCTTCAACTGCTACAATGAAACATGACTTCATTAACTCACCACCAGTAACTAGCTTTTCTGACTGCGCTAACAAGTCACTTGAAAACTTACTTTGGTTGCAGCCTCACTTAATTTTAGGGGTCAGGGAGAGAAACTCTACCATAATGAGATATTTGGTCTTAAATTCTCATTTCTCACTGCTGCTTTCCTGTGAGTAGGGCACATTGTGTTGAGTGCTTGGTCTGCTGACCGCACGGTCTCATCACATAATAAACACAGTGCTTTGCCATCTCCTTGAATAACAAAGGGATATTGTGGCTGTAAAGAGATACACAGGGCACTCAAAACACTTGTCAAGTTACACCTGCATCATGATTTGTAGCACACCAAACAGCAGCTCGATACAGCCTCTGTCACAACGCCTCAGCCTTGCTGTTGTACTGAGAAAGCAGCTGTAGATACTATGTAAACAAATGAGCAGGGGTGTGTTCCAATAAAACTTGACTTATGGCACTGAAATTTGAATTTCATACAATCACATTATGTGTCACCGATTATTCTTTTGATTTGTTTTAGTCATTCAAAAATGTAAAAAACCTTCTTAGCTCTTGGGCCAAACAAAGGCAGCTGGAGGGGCGCCTGGGTGGCTCAGTCATTAAGCGTCTGCTTTCGGCTCAGGTCATGATCCCAGGGTCCTGGGATCGAGCCCCGCATCGGGCTCCCTGCTCAGCGGGAAGCCTGCTTCTCCCTCTCCCACTCCCCCTGCTTGTGTTCTCTTTCTTGCTGTGTCTCTCTCTGTCAAATAAATAAAAATAAATAAAATAAAAATTAAAAAGGCAGCTGGCCATTGACTGTCAACCTCTGATTTACATGAGATTTGGTTCCATCGGCACAGTGACACCACCCACTATCAGAGTCTTAACTTTTCCCTTTGAGGAAGTAGTCAGAAAGTGGAATGCCACTAGGTCTATGAAGGAGGAAAGGGGAGGTCAACAGAGAATGAAGAAAAGAGGAATTAGAGATGCCACAGATAAGCCTTGCCCATTTCATAGTTTTGCCTAGGTCAAGTCCATTTACCTTCAGAGAAGACTCAGATGACAAATTTCCTGATGTCTGATTACAGGTATGATTACTATTATGGTAACCACCACAATCTATGGACTGACAACTGATGTCCCAGATAATGATCTTGGAGCTTTACATTTAATCTTCTCTGTAACATGAAATAGATAGGTATTATTCCTCAATCAGAAAACTGAAGTTCAAACACATTAAGTGATTGCCCATCAGTCCTACTACTGGTAAAGAGCAGAGCAAGAATTTGAACTCGTCTGTCTGATCCTTAACCACTACTCTAAACAGTTCATTAATTTTTAATAGCAGTCTGTATGCCAACATACCATTCCAACTGCCACCTAGCCCAGTATTTCCCCAACACTTACTTATTACAGGGTGTTTAGACCTTTGGGAAACAGACACTGCTACCATATTTTACCATATTTTACTAAACGTAAAAAGTAGACAGGCGAACTGACTTCCCTCAAGTGACATACAGTTAGCAGTACAACTAAAAAGAATAGAATTAACAATTAGAGCTCTAATTCATTTTTTAATTTCCTGTTCTTTTGCTCTCCCTCAAAAGCATGTTGAATGCTGGCAACATAAAAATTTTGGTCATTTTGTAATGTATAAATATTGAATTACTGTGTTGTATACCTGAAACTAAGTGTATGGCAATTATTCAATTAAAAATTTTCAAAATTTTAGAACTTTTTGTACACCCCATAAGTCAAATCACATTCCCCATATAGCTGATTAAGTTTCAGAAGCCATTCTTGAGGTTAAAATGTAAAGACTTTATAAATATTTAGTTGCTGAATTCATGACTAAATCATCTACCAAGTTCCCAACACTATAATGGGCACTGAACAACACACAGGGCATAAAAATCAATCCATACGTTATTTGGGAGAACAAAATTAGCATAAGTAGAGAGCCATCATACCAGTATTGTCTAGTGAAAGAAACACAAGATAGTTAACCTCTGCCTTTTTCTAGAACAGTGATAGTCTCTCATTCTGTAATTAAGTAACTGCAATTGACTATGTATGTATTAGATATATGGCTGTTAAATCATGCCATAGTGTTTAGAAAAGAGAAAGATTAATGGTTGTAGGGAGAGTGAACAGGTTGAGGAAGTACATAACAGAACAGGGATTTGATCTATATCTTGAAAAAGAGGTAGGGTTTGGAGAAGCAGAAGGGACACAACATGCCAGGGAAGCGAATTGCCTCAAGAAAAGTCAAAGAGTCGAAGTCAGCATCAAGATCACTGACGAGAATACAAGAAATGAGGCTAGATAAACAAGGCAGGACTAAGGAAGGTATCAGAGAACCCTAAACTCAAGACTACAGAACTAAGTCCCCAGGGAGTAGTGAAGTGATATTTCAAAACAAGGTCTGGGAAACTATTAGATTAAGCATCTGTATAAAAGATAAAATTTAAAGGGTAGAATCAGGAAAACCAGAAGGGAAAAAAAAAAAAAAGCCCTACAGTGGTAATCGGAAGGAGAAACACTGTCTGCTGTGTTTCTGCAGGTCTTGTACCAGCATCTGGATAATCTTTTCAAGGATGTCTGGAAAGCACGCGGCCTTGAACAACAGAGATAGTGTCTCCATCTGGAGCAAAAAAGATTTGTTTGCTGCCCAGGAAAATGAACAGGTCTCTCTGGGGCAAACGTTAGGCAAAATTTGTCAGCAGCTTCTTGTTGAGAATGGAGTGTCCTAAGCTCAGGGTTCCCCCCCTATGACACCAACCCACTAAGTCAGTAGCCCTATGGGACTTAGGAGCTACGGGAATGAAAATGAACATGAAGTTTGTGCTGCCTGCTGTACCATGACTAATAAAGTCCTTTGTCTCTAAGAATTCTCGTATCTTCTGTCAGCATCCACAAAACTGTGGGAGGCTGAACTTTTAGCTTGCAATCAGGAAAACAGTTCAAACTCTTCACAGTTCTTGAAATGTGACTTACTAGACTGAGGTCTGAATTTCACAAATTTGCAGGATACAAGGTCACCTAATATAAATCAAATGTATTTGAATACATTAGCAAACCATCGGAAAATTTACATAGCATCAGAAAGCATACAATACCTAGGGACACATTTACCAAAAGGTATTTTTTTTTTTAAGATTTATTTATTTGAAAGACAGAGAGAGAGCATGCAAGCATGTGCATGAGTGGGGCGGGGAGAAGGGAGGTGGAGGGGCAGAGGAAAAGGGAGAGAAATCCTCAAGCAGACTCCCCACTGAGCACAGAGCCCAACAGGGGGCTGGATCCTAGCACCCTGAGATCATGACCTGAGCCAAAAATCAAGAGCCAGATGCTCAACTGAGCTATCCAGCCACCCCCAAAAGGTATTTTTGAACATCTATACTGAAAAATACAAAAATGTAAATAAATGTGGAGATATACCATGTTCATAGATTTGAAGAATGAATACTGTTAAGATGTCATATATCCCAAATTGGATCTATAGCAGCAGTTTCCAAATTCTTTTTCTCAGGACTCCTTGACACTCTTAAAAATAATGGGGGGAACCAAAAAACTTTAATTTATATGGATAATATCAAATATACCATGAGAAATTTAAAACAATTATTTTACAACTCATTTAAAATTAATACTCATTAAACATTAACAATTTTTTATGAAAATTCTTCCTAAAAGAGTAAAATTGAGAATATTGGCATTGTTTTTACATTTTTGCAAATATCTTTCATATTTAACATAATAAAAGACAGCTGGATTTTCCTACCTGCTTCTGCATTCAGTCTACTACAAGATCACACATTATGTGGCCTCTGAAAGACTATTGTACACTCTGAAGAAATTGAGAGTGTGAAAGCAAGCAATGTCTTAGTATTATTATAAAAATAGTTTCATCTGGTAAACACCAAGAATTCTAGCTTCAATACAAAGCAAATTATAGTCCCACTGTAACTCCTATTTTGCTTAAAAAAGTGATAAGCTGATTCTATAATTTATATGGAAATACAAAGGTCCTACAAATCAAACATCAAAAAGCAATGTTGAAAATGAAGAAGAAAATGGGTGACTCAGTCGGTTAAGCATCTGCCTTCAGCTCAAGTCCGGGATAGAGCCCCATGTCGGGCTCCCTGCTCAGTTGGGGGTCTGCTTCTCCCTCTCCCTCTGCTGCTCCACCCCACTTGTGTTTGCTCTCTCTTGCTCACTCTCTCAAACAAATAAATAAAATCTTAAAAAAAAAAAATGAAGAACAAAATTGGGAGACTTACACAACTGTGTTTGATGGCCTACTTTTGAAGCTACAGTGTTCAAGACAGTGTGGTTCTAGCTTAAGGATCAGCAAACAGATCAATAAAATAGACTAGAAACTACCAAATAGACTCAAACAGACACAGTTGATTGATTTTTGACAGCAGGCACCCCAAAGGAGGGAAAAAACTTTTCAACAAATGATGCTGGAACAACTGGGTATTAGTATGGGAAAAAAAATGAACCTGGATCTTACCTCATGCTACACACAAATATTAACTGTACATTAACCATGTTAAAACTATAATGCTTCTCAAGAAATCATAGGAAAGTATATAATTTGGGAATAGGCAAAGATTTCTTAAATGGCACACAAATCAACCATGTAAAAACAGACAAATTAGACCTCAAAATCACTATCTTCTGCTCATCACCACACAGTAAGAAAATTAATAGGCTAGCCACAGACTGGGAGAAAAAAATGCATGGTGTGTGTGACAAAACAGATTGGTATCCAGGATAAAGAATTCCAACTCAGAGAAAAAACAATTAGTAAGTGTGCAAAAGATTGAACAGACCTTTCACAAGGAAAAATATACAGATGGCCAAAGTGTACATTAAAAGCCATTCACCATCATTAGTCATCAGGGAAATGCAAATTAAAAACATAATGAGATACCACTACACACTGAGAAAAATTAATACTAAAACAACTGACAATACCATATGTTGGTGTATATATGGAGCAAACAGAACTCTCATTCTTTCTCTGCGGGAGAGTTAAAATAGTAAAACCACTTTGGAAAAAGATCGTAACAGTTTCTTATAAAACTAAGCATACGCCTACCTTCCAACACAGAAATTCCACTCCTAGGTATTTACCCAACAGAATTGAAAGCATATGTCCACAAAAGGACTAACACAATGATGTTCATAGCAGCTTTATTCATAATAGACCCAAACTAGAAACATCCTAAGTATTCATCAACAGATGAATGGCTAAACAAATTGTGGTTTATTGATACAATGGAATACTACGCAACAATAAAAAGGCAGATGGCAATATGAGTGAATTTCCAAAAAAGTACCGTGAATAAAAGAAGGCATACACAAGAGCGCACACTGTATAAACTCATTTATATGAAGTTTGCAAACAGGGAAAACTAATTATGGTGAAAATATCAGAACAGTCAAGGTCTCTCAGACAGAGGGTAGGACTGAGTGGGAAAAGGCTGACAGAAGTCTTAGGTAGGGTTAAGTTCTCTATCTCAATCAAATTTGGGTTCCATGAGTGTAGATATTTCTCAAAATTCAAAGGGTACACATGTAAGAATTGTTCATTTCAGTGCATGTACACTGGATACAAAAAAATCTATAAGCAAATACTGACCTCTAGTTAATAATATGCATGCTGAAGTGTTTATAGTTAAAAGTAACATTAATAATAATGATAATCTACATCTCAGTCTGAAAACAATCAAGTAGATGAAATAGATCTATGAACACACACTGCAGTACCACCATGAGATGCTCGGTTAAGAAAATGAAATCTTTCATAAATATAGACTAAATTATATTCCATAACCACTTTGATCACTTTATCCCTCCATTATCCCCCTAAGTGAAAGGAACATGCCCCACTAACACCAGTTTCTCCATCTCAGGACTAGGCAAAACACCCTTATTAAGTCCTATGATCTGATGTGATATAATCAAGTACAAGGCTAGGGCTACTTTTGTTCAGATGTCTACAAGAGCCATTTCAGAAAACATTTTAAATAATGTCACTTTTAATTTAAAAAAAAAAAGCTACCAAACAATTCCAATAGCTATAAAGCCTGAGTCTTAAAAGAATACAAATGTGGTGCTTTTCGTTTCAAAACCAGAAGCCTCTCTGACCCCCTCATTTTCTTTTGAATATGAATATAATCCATTGTCTCTGATCGATTTGCTTTTCAAGACCACAAATATTTTAATTTTAGCCATCATAAATGTATTTCTGCAAAAAAAAAAAACCTAGAATTTTAAATTCAGTGCAACCAATGGCATTTAAAAGCCATCCCCACCCCAGCCCACTCCTACCCATGCAGTGCATGCATGCGCCCCTTAAGACGATTTACACACAACCCAAATTAATTATGGGCAAAATAATCATGCCATTATGCCTTGGATTTAAACGGTTCCCAGTAACAATCAAAAATAAAATGTGACTAAAATCCATAGAAACCTACCCTGTATGCAAATAATTTCCTCCAGTTATTAGAATTAAGTACCTGTGTGTGTTTCAGGACTCCAGTGAGTTTTCAAGGGGGAAAATTAAACAAGAAAGGATCCCTAGTACATGGTCATCTCTTCTCAGCCCACTTCTAACACCATTTCGGAACCCTAAATTCTCATCCCATCATGCACCGGCACATAGACTTTAAATAATCCCGGGGGTCAGCAGCTGACGAGCGTAAGGGTGAAGTACGTGGGAGTAAAATGGAGTCTGCTGTCTAAAATAGGCCTATGTGTACAGTCCAAAGTCAGCTTGCAAGAGAGGAGCTAAGAATTTCTGACGCTGCCTGAACCAACAACATCTAGAGACCTTGGCTCTCTTATTCCAAACATCTCTTGCCTGTTTTATTTGTTTTTAAGAATGGAGTGAAAGGCCACCAGAAGCCTAAAAATAGCCTGTCTTCATATTTGCACGAGATGTACCTGAAGTCTAGAAGGCGTTTCTCTGTTCTTTTAGGGAGGTGTCCAACTGATGCTCTAAAGCTCCCACTCCTTCCCTCTGTCTCAGTGGAAAAGCTTTTATGCTCCAAATTTAACGCTGCAGAGTTAGTTTCAAAAGCCCACTATAATTATATACTGAAAGGAACATACTCTCCCTCTTGCAGTCATCTTAGGATTTCTCAGATAGCCTGTGTTCAGTACATGAATACCAATACTGAACACTCTTCCACCTTTACAGGCCCAGACTTCCCAACCACACAAGCCTGTCCAGTCCAAAGGCTAAGCGCGAGAGCGTGTGGCTCAGCTGCTTTCGTCCTATAGAAGTTCTCCGTTTTGTATGTAGATTTTTCGGCTCAGCCATTACCCTGGGCACCATGGTCCTAGCAAGTCTGAACCCAAGAAAAGGAGTCCCTTTAAGGTGTTTGAAATTAGATCCCAAGGCTCCCTGAAGTTTCCATGTGCATTCTGTTGATTTATGGGTCTCATTAGTGGGGAAGGCTGGAATAGTCCTCTTCTTTTCTCTGCTAGTGGGTTCAAAGCACTGTACGCTTGGTTACCCAAGTACATTAAAACTAATTTAAATCATCATCTTAAGCACCAGTGTGCTCAACAAACCAGAAAAGACGCTGGAATCCAAAATGTATGGTCACATTTTATACTTAACAGGACACAAAGTAGCAAATCCATCAACACAATGGTATAGTTTTTTATGGGCATAGGCAAAACACTTCTTAAATGTTGTACTACCTAATGCTGCCTTTTAAAAAATGAAATTCACAGGGTGCCTGGGTGGCTCAGTCATTAAGCATCTGCCTTCGGTTCAGGTCATGATCCTGGGGTCCTGGGATCGAGCCCCGCATTGGGCTCCCTGCTCAGCGGGAAGCCTGCTTCTCCCTCTCCCACTCCCCCTGCTTGTGTTCCCTCTCTCGCTGTGTCTCTCTCTGTCAAATAAATAAAATCTTAAAAAAAAAATTTTTTTTAAATGAAATTCACATCATCCTTCCCCTTCTGTAAGGCCAAGTTAATTAAGGGTAATCACTTGTAAGGATAACATCAAGTGGCAGTGAATGTATACAGCTGTGAAAATAAGATAAACACCTACATTTGTATAAACCACAGGTAAAGTTAACAAGCTGGTACCACTCATTTTCTATCCTCTCCTTGTAGCATTGTCATTTCAATGCACGCATGCCATGTCACTTTCTGAGCATAAAAGGAAATGCTTTTTATCCTGCTACCTTTATACTAAAGCTCACAGTCTCAAAATAAAATAGGAGCAATTGAATTAGTACCAGTTAAACAGAACTTCTGACATCAAAGGACAGCCAAAAAACCTGAAACATGGTTTTCTGTGCTGAAAACCTTACCCAAATATGAAATTCAATAGTTTTTAATGTGCTCTTGATACAAGGTATCAACTTCAAATACGAATGTCACCTATGCAAAATTCATCCTCTAGCATATTTATCATTTGTAGCAACTATGATTCTGTTATCTGCAAAATGTTCCAGAGTATTCATTTTTGTAAAAGAAAAAAGAACAAGAGGAAGACTAACTGTGTTGATTCAGTGGAAAGAACTAGGCTTATAAGTTACTGAAACTGAATGTTAGAACTGGCTTTGTATAATGGCAAATCACTTAAATTTTGGAAGCTTTCGTTACTCATTTATAAAATATAAGAGGTAGGGTGGTTACTTCTAATTTCCTCTAAGGCCCTAAGAATCTATTATCAATGGTCTTTTGCAGGAATTTATCTCTTTGAGATAGCTTTTAATGATAATTATATTACTACATGCTTATTACTTTCATAAACATTGGCAAATTTCTATATATTTCCTTATAAATGGTTATTACTGGCCTACAAAGATGATAAAATGCTTCTCATGTACAGTTACCACTTTGAGGAAGTGGAGAAGTCCCAATTTATCCAAGCTAAAGTAATTGGAAACATTCCTAGGTTTCTTCTTACTCAAGAGTCAACCAGAAAGAGCTCTCAATGGCCAAAGGTGGAATAACTTGAACGAAATAAGTATTTTGGCTAAAATAATATAAATAAGGGACTGAATAATTAAATGGGGGGAAGGGACAAGTACTCCTTACAAAAGAGTTCCGAATAAAATACAAAGATAGCCCCCCATATACACCCCAGAGGTAGAGCTTAATTCCCTGCCCCTTGTGTGTGAATGGTACTTAGTGACTTGCAAGAAAGAATGGAACAGAAGTAATTTCCCAGTAGAAAAATGTGGGAGACACAACCTTAGCAAGTGGTGAAGATTATCACCAGTAAAATCATGTTCCTATCATATACCTACTCATTTGAGGTGATGAGAAAGGAACTTCACTGTTGCAGTATTTTTCTCCCAAACCCATTACCCCAGTCCCATCACGAAAAAACACTGATTAAACCCAAGTTGAGTGACATACTACAAAATACTTTCAGAAGTGTCAAGGTTTATAAAAAACAAGAAAAGAACGAAAAACTGTAACAGATTATAGAGTTTCTTAAGGAGACAAGACAACCGAGTGCAAAGTGGTATCCTAGACTGGACGTGGAACAGAAAAAGGACATCAATGGAAAAACTGGTGAAATCTGAATAAAATCTATAGCTTAGTTAACAGCAGTATACCAATGTTAATTTCTCAGTTGTGACAAATTTGCCAAGATTGAATAAGATGTTAACGTTAAGAAAAACTCTTAGTGAGTATGTTAAAATTAATTCAAATCATCATCTGAAGCACCACTGTGAAAGGTATATGGGAAGTCCCCATATTATCCTTGCAATTTTTCTGTAAATCTAAAGTTATTCCAAAATAAAGCTTGTATAATATTAATAAATCACATACTTGAGTCAAATTTACTACATGGTGACTCATACTCCATCTTAACTCACTGAAATAAAATATGCCGATACTTCAAGGAATTTTGAAATATACTGAATAAACATTTGAGCACCTTGTGGATATTCCCAGAAGAAAAATCATTTTAAGAGATTCAGAATTTTTAACTGTTTCTGTGGTAACTCATGATTTTGGGGAATTATAAAGAAAATCCTCTCGTTTTCCATAAAAGAAACGCCCCCTTCCCCTATGCAAGAGGTATCTGCTAGGCACTTGGATGTCACCCCCCAACCCCCCACCAACTCCAAGCCCAAACTATAAAGGAGAGGACTGGGAAAAGAATACAGGAGAGAGTAATCAAGTCAGTCACATTGTAGGGAACTGGGTCTTTCTGAAAGTCAAGCAAGGGAAGATAGTCCAATTGAACCTCTTGCAGATTTTGGGATTTCCCAGCACACAGAGAGACTGGTGATTGTTCCCCAGTCGGGCATCTGCTTACGCAGTGCACTGGGGGATCTGCGCCCCTACCCGTATGCCTGTCAGAACAGGAGAGAAGAAAACAAGCAACTGGGCAGAATAGAGCCGAAGACTCTAGGGCAAACAGCCTGCAGTCCCATCAGTGTGGGCCAAAGTAGAGTGACCTTCCCACGAGTCAAGGGGATGTCACAGAAACAAAGTGGAGCACTGACAACAACGTATTGTGTTTGCCAGTGTTTTTTTTTTTCCCCCCTTCCCAGGCCCATAGAGGGATTTGATTTCCCAGCCTACCTTGAATTTAAGTTAGGACCACTAAATTCTCCCCATGGGAATCTGAGTGACAGGCAAGCAATTGTAGGTATATTCGGAAAAAAAAACAAACAAAAAAACCCATCATCAAAAAAAAAAAGAGTGGGCATGAATCTCCAAGAGCTCTCTCTTTCTCCCTCCCTCCCTCTCCCCGCTCTCTCCCCCTCTCTCCTGTACTCAGAGGTGAAAGTGAAGAACCTCAAGATGAGCAGTTACAAAACGGAATCCACTGGGCCTTTGATTCCCTACTGGAGAAGAGCTGGTGTATGAGTCACATGTGCCACACTGGACTGTGACATAAATACATTCAGTTATTGAAATTGTTTTCACAGCATAACTTAGTTTATCCCTAAAGATAATTAAGGATTAAGTCCTAACTGAAAATTAAAGAGAGCTTGAGGTTTCTGGCGAGTATCCTACCAAAAGTGGGTGTCCATTGACATGACCGATGGACACCCGTCTCTTATGCTCATCCCTCCTCCCTGCCCCAGCATCGAAAGAGTAGTCCAGTCCCTCTAGCCCAACTATAAGGGGGAAAAGGTGGAGGGGTAGTAATTCGATAGGAGATTGGCATTTCAAAAGGGAAAGCAACCCAAAGATCACGGAATCCAAGATAACAGATTTTAACAAAGCCATATTCTAAAATAACACTTAGGAGGAAAAACATTTATTATTAATATCTCTCAATAAACTAATTTCCCTTAGCATCTCAGTTTCTGTTTTGTCCTACACCTTGGTCTTTCTCTTCTAGACAGCCTAAGTTTATTGTGAAAAATATTTGCCAAATAATAAATCAGGTTCTTGACTACCTCACATAATATTAGACATTAACTATTCGGGATTTTTTTAAACTCATTCTCCCAGATTTCAATAAAAAGGGCTTTGTCTGTTTTCCCCCCAAATTTTCCCATTCACTCTTGGAGAGACAATGTTTAAATACGTTTAAAGAACCTACTTTAGGGTGCCTGGGTGGCTCAGTTGGTTAAGCGACTGCCTTCGGCTCAGGTCATGATCCCAGGGTTCTGGGATCGAGCCCTACATCGCGCTCCCCCAGCTGTGCGGGGAGCCTGCTTCTCCCTCTCCCTCTGCTGCTCCCCCTGCTTGTGCTCTCTCTCTGTCAAATAAATAAATAAAATCTTTAAAAATAAAGACCCTAATTTAACCATAGCTAAGTACAAACATTAAAATTGGTTCACACAGTGAACATTAGCAAAGGCCTCTTTCAAAGAAGCATCACTAAAAATTTTTCACCTTAAGTTTTCCCAAATACGACACGTGCATATATTTGCTATCAGCAAATTTTGGAATAAGAGCTCATGCGTATTTCCCATATCAATGGTCCGATAACACAGCCCTCCACTGCACCCCCAGAACGCTGCAGTTTCGTGGCTCTTGACAGAAAAGCACTTGCAAGTCCTCACCAGCCTGTCCACCTGACGCACAGGCAGAAGACCAGGCTACAGCCCTAAAAAGCACTTGAGTAAAACTGGACCGAGACTTGCAAAGCTAACCCCGAGCTTTGTACACACATATGTTTAAAATCCAAACAGCTTACGCAAACCACGGATCACTGTTCAAGTAAAACTTGAAAAGAGACTGTAGCCTTCAAAAAGGAAATGAAAATATGTGCCTAACTCCTCGGGTTCGACATTTCCTGAGGAGAGCTGATAGGTTTCTAGGATTGAGATGGTTGTAAGCCTCAGAGACGGAGCGAGATGTGGGAGCAGCAATCACCGCCTTTTGGTCAGGAGGCACCAACACCCCCAGGCCCTGTTGCCTGCCACGCACAGGCCAGGGCTGCAGACCCCCCGGAGCCCCGCGCATGTCACACAGCTTGGCAACACAAGCTCTGGGAACCCAGGAGCAGCCTGGCAGGCAACCGAGTCATCACAAAACCCAAGCTCCGAATGGTACAAATATTTCACAGGCCCGTCTGGAGAAGTCCCCATCTTGGCAAGGGCCGGACCCCCCCAGTTTGCACGGGGCAGCTACCTGACTGCTTCTCCATTCTCAGTTCTCACTCGGCAACTCTGCAGAGCGCTCCGCGGTTTGTAAGAGCACTTCGTACGGCATTCCCCGCGCCTTCCCTCAGACTTGACCGTAACACCACGACCAACGACCACGTTCACGTTCTAGGCCCTAGTGTTCTTTCCAAGTCTACGGCCTTCCCCCCACTCCCCCAGCCCTGAGCTCTTCCACACCACCCTGTGCACGTGCAGGTGACAGAGACATCTGCATGAACTTACATGTAGAGTAACCTCTCTTCATCGAGTCACTGTCAAAAGGTAAAAAGTAGTAACTCTGTCTTTCTCTGCCTGGAAAAAAAAAAAAAATTGAGATTCCAGAAACTGTACACAAGGCACCTGATGGCTGGCTACCAGAAGTGTTCAAATCAGTTAACTATTATGTATTGTTTACAAATATACAGGACTCTGGGGCGCCTGGGTAGCTCAGTCGGTTGAGCATCCAACTCTTGGTTTCAGCTCAGGTCACAATCTCAGGGTCGTGAGATCGAGCCCCGAGTTGGGCTCTGCGCTTGGCAGGGAGTCTGCTTGGGATTTTCTCTCTCTGCCCATCCCCCAACTCGCACAAGCATGCATGCGCACGCGCTCTCTCTCTCAAATAATCTATTTTCTAAAAAAAAAACAAACATACAGGACTCCAGCTTTTTAAAAATGGGGGTAGAAGGGGCATCTGGCTGGCTCAGTCAGTAGAGCATTAAACTCTTGATCTCAGGGTTGTGATTTCAAGCCCGTTAGGCATAGAGTTTACTTTAAAAAAAAAAAAGGTAGGGAGGAGAAGATCCTTAAGCCAGCCAGTCCCCCAAACCCACAAGCTAGATGATCTCCAGGTTTCTTCTAACTTTGCTGTAACATTTCTGAATGATGCTCTAAAGCTGCACCAGCACTGGCTAATGAGCACTCAAAACATGGCTAATCCCAACCGAGGTGTTGTTAAGTATCAACTGGTTTTAAAAACTTAGCATGGGGGAAAAAAAAAACAAATCATGATGAGATGATATTTTGAATATTTGGAGTTAAATAATGTTATTGAATAATTTCATCTGCTTTACCTTTTAATACAGCTACCAGAAAATTTAAAAATACACATGTGGCTCACATTATATTGCTATTGGGCAGTGCTGTTCTAAAGAGAGAATTCAGGATCAAAACCATTGCTGCCAGAGATGGAAACCAAAACAGGCCAGGCAGAACCTCTGCAAGGCATTTCCTCCCGTCCTCCGGCATGCCAGGTCCTCACCAGCAGGACAGGACACAGTCCTGCCTCCTTCAGGACAACCCCACCCTCCCCACAGCCTAGCCCAGGTAGTGCCTTCCAACCTGCAAATGAGCAGGGTCCCCCCCACCTCAATCCTCCAGAAGGCTGCTAGGTCTTCTTCCTTCTCTGCCACTGGTGCCCCCACTCCAGGGCAGAAGAGACTCAAATCCCTGCAACATCCCCCGATCCCTCAGAGACCAGGATGATTTTGTAAGAAAGTTCCCAGCAGCTTTCCTTCTGTTGACCAATGGCCTCCCAACGTTTAGAGTCATGTTCCGTATCAAGGGAGGGGGAAAAAAGACAACTTCAGTCAAACCCCCAATACACACGTTCTACTGCATTAACACATACATTTAAAACATACTCAAACACATCATTTTAGAAGGCTGAGATAAAGATGAAATTAAGAATTCCAAAACGAATTCTGCTTTTCTTTTTTTTTTTTTTTTAAGATTTTTATTTATTTATTTGACAGAGACAGCAAGAGAGGGAACACAAGCAGGGAGAGCGGGAGAGGGAGAAGCAGGCTTCCCGCCGAGCAGGGAGCCCGATGCAGGGCTCGATCCCAGGACCCTGGGATCATGACCTGAGCAGAAGGCAGACGCTTAACGACTGAGCCACCCAGGCGCCCCTGAATTCTGCTTTTCTTAATCCCTTTTCTTTTCACTAAAAACATTTCTTTCAGTGACTCTACCACCGAATGTGCTTTGTTATTTTTCTAAATCTTGGTTTAACTCTTTGTCGTGGAATCAGACCTTGGAAACGCCCTAAGTACAATGTATTTCAATATTTAGCTTCAGTATCTCCTCTAGCTTAAAAACGACACCTGACACAGACACAAAGATCCAAATAGCAGAACTGTTCTTAAAGTCTTAATTCTCCAGTTTCAGTCTCCTACACTGATTACTCAAAGGTTTCCTTACTAAAATTAGCAACTTTCCATTTTCCCTGTCAGTCAGTTGGTCTTGCAAACTAATTGTAAAATGTTCCATTTTGACAAAAATCGTCACTGGGTTTGAAACCCTTTGTTTGCAAGATTTTAAGATTTTCAAATATTAAAAAAGAGTTTACAGAACACCCAACTACTGTTTTCCGCAATGAAAACCATTTAACAATCGAAGCATGTCCGTACTTATTTTACAGATGTTCAACTTTGTAGCACAAGATGGTTAAAAGAAAAAGCTCACTTCCTTATTAACTTATCACCTTTACTTTGAAAGCAGATTATGTGTACTAGTTTTTAAAATATCTGTGGGGTAATGATACCACAGCCAAGTATCATTTAAAAGGCCAAAAGTTTTGAAATGCCTGCCTTTGCAAGAAAAATTCCTAATCCACATTCAACAACTCCTTTAGGTAATTTGCTCCCATGAGCTTCTGTAGCAGCAGAGATTATAAGGATCACTCCCCATGCCATTATGATGTGCTGTAAGATTTTTTGGCTACTTAAGATGCTGTAATCTGTCAACCTACCTAATTGGGTAGAGATACACCTCTATCCAGAGTCAGCCTCCCTTGTCAGCAGAGTGCACACTCTTCCCCCCGGAATGCCTTGGGGCTCCAAGCCCCGCTCCTAACCTTTGTGTACAGAAGGCACCAGGGGGCAATCTGCAGCTTGACTATTAGTAAAGCTGACAATTCCTATCTTCAGACAGAAGTAAATATAAGCAGAATGTCTACTGTTTTCTTGCATCCCAGTGGAATGTCGTACACAGGTCTGGAGTGTGAGCACCTTACTCTAGAAAGTGCTGTTGTCGACATCCACGTACCAGGTCAAGATTTTCACTGTTACAACCACTTCGAACCCGGTCAACTTGTCTTCTTCTACTAGTAGAACCAACAATACTGTTCTCCTCCAAGAGGAATCTGGAGGATCGGTACTGCACTCCAAAATCTTTTCCTGGTTCTGGCTCTGTCGTTCCTGCCAGCACTTGGCTTATACTCTAAGGAATGGGTTCAGTTACGGTCATACACCTCCTTCTACTAAATAAATGCTCTTCATCTCTTTCCACCGAGACGACCATTGGCCCCCTGAAATCCTCAGCTGCTTCCAAATTCCTCATTGCTTTTTTGTTCTCTTTATAACACCTCTCTGAATCCACCACTCCCAAATGGTGCCTGGTAACAACACTATGGCTCTCAACTTATTCAGGGTTCATCCGTTGTAGTTTGTAAAAAAAGAAAACAAAAACTGTTTTTTCCTTTAACAACTCTACTCAATAAGAGGTCGAAGCACTTTTCCTTCTGAACATTTGGAAAATAATTTTTTTTTAATGGAGCAGAGATCTATACTTTGAACCCAGAGTCTATGAGTTGTTGGAGTCACCTGGCCCTCGCCCCCTTTCCTGCTCTACAACACACCTGGACCTCCACCACCAGATACATTTTCCAAACCAGCATGTTATCTATGTTGCATTTTCAAACTTACTTGCATCTATTCCCCTATAGGAACACTCCAGGTAAAGCATGCTTAGCCCAATTTCTCCTTATATTTCCTCCCCTTTTGGCATTTCAACTACTACCCATCCATCCATAGCTAATACCTGAGCTGTTCTCCCCTTCGACTGCTCTCATGCTCCATGCTCTGCTTAGAGGGCCCTTAGCTTCTCAAGAACGTTTTATCCTGTTTTGTCTTCTCTAATACAGAGCATGGTACAGCACATAAATTCAGCCCACCCTAGAAGCTGGGTTTATTTTTTATTAAACACTATAAATTTTTTTTATAATTATAGCTACATAATCAGGAACACACATTATCTGGAGTACTTTTAATAAGTGAAAAAAGTTTTTTCTTGGCTAGTTGTTAATTATGTCAGGAAGGGAACCAAAGCTGCTTCTACAAAAGCAGAAGACTCTGGGCTCAATCCCACTACTTTAATGTGCACCTAATTTCATCTGACGCAGGACTTCCTGCCGTAATGTTTTCAAGCTGAGACACGGAGCGTTTGCTGCGCCATCACCACAACCAATTCGCGAAGCACACCCCCTAGAACAGAGATTCACTGCCTTTGGGGATTATGAGCTCCCGTAGAGCCTAAAAGAGGCCATGTCACCATACCCCCTAAAAACACTCAAATACACAACAGTGTTGGACAATGCTGAGGGTGGGGGCGGGGCGGGGTCCAAAGCCCTGCCAGCCTTGAACCTCAGTACAAGACAGCTGGTTGGTTCTTCCAACGTCACAAGGCTCACAAGTCCGGTGACAGGCAGGGAGTGAGTCAGCCTTATAGTCAGTTCCTTCCCAGAAGCTCACATATACGCCAACTGATGTTAAAAAAAAAATTAACATCCCAGTATAGATGTTGAAAATACACACCCATTGTCAATATATAGGCATAAATTAAGGCATTCTTACCCTTCCTCAAAGTATTCAATATCCGCTCACTCTAGGTTACAAAATAATTTGACCTCACTGCTCACTGGTAGCAACCTCTCACTGGTCTGGCCTTACCCAATTCTGGGCAGAAAAGGATGGACAGTTCTTCTTCTTGTTGTTCAACTCCTTTTTTCAGAGTAAACCATCGCTTTGGCATTTCTAACCCTCCCAGCTTCCACTGGCAACCAAACAAATCCCTGTTTTCCTCTTTAGACTGAAGATCAAAGTCCCTCCTGTGCTTTCTGGCTCTTTTCTCTTTCTCCCTTTTTTCTGTCCTCCTGTTTCAAAACCACACTGAGGAAAGCACATCCTCACCACTCCTGCCCCAGTCAGAACCAAAGTCCATCTTCGTTTTCCTTGGCAACCACTCCTAGAGCATCTCCTTTGAAGCACTTTATAAACTGTTTATATCAAATGCATTGAAAACCTAATTAACAAATCCCTGAAAAGGAACTTCTGTTAAAGGAAAAAAAGAAGTCGTTAACAAGAAAGCAAACAGCCCAATTAAAAACATGGGCAAAAGAACCAGACCCTTCAAAGAAAATATGCAGATGGCAAATAAGCAGATTAAAAAAAAAAAAACACTCAGCATGTTTAACCTAGGAAGATTCACATTAAAACCACAGTAAGCTACTGCTATACATCTACTAGAATGGCACAAAGAAAACCTGACACTACTAAGTGCTGGTAAGGATGGGGAGCTACTGGAACTTTCACACACTACTGCGAAGAATACAAAATGGTGCAGTCACTGTGAAAAAGAGTTTGGCAGCTTCTTAGAAAGTAAAACATACAATGTAATGTATGGTGATTAACATAACAATAAAAAATTTTTTAAAAAAAGTAAAACATACACTTGCCAAGTGACCCTTGGTCAGCTACCATCAGAGAGCCATCTAGCTAGAGAAATAGGCTAGACCCAGAGGAAATGGTAAACACAAGACTCTACATGACTACCCCCCAGCTGTGTGGAGTGGTGCGGTGGTAAGGAGCTCACGATCACTTGTGAAGGTCAGACAGGTGCAGGCTCAAGGTCTGAGTCTCGCTTAACTAGTTGTCACTTTGGCAGGTAAGTACCACCAGCACAGTGTTACTGTGGTAAACGTGCTGATATTCTTACAGAACAGATGGTAAACAGATGTGGTTCTGGGCGCCCACCTCCCAATGGCATCTCCGCCCAGCAACCTCCCCCAGACCTCCCGACAATTCAGCACTAAAAAGAATAACCCCCAGGACAGCACGCAACCTTGCCCCACGGTAAAGCTGGCTCTGTTCCCACCGCCCTGTGTCTCTGCTGTACAGTCATGACTTGAACCTCACCCCTGTTACAAGAGCGTGTCTGCAGAACACCTGACACGTTGTGTACGCGGTATGTGCTCAATAAATGCTGGCTATCATCAGAGTTCTTGGGAAGCTTTTGGAACAAGAAACTGTATCTCACAATTCAAGGGAGGATTTGCCAGACGGAGGTGAGAGGAAGTAAGTGTGGAGCTGAGAAAGAGCACGGGGGAAGTCAGGGGAGGGGGCAGCAAAGCAAGTGGCCCACACAGTGCGGGAGGCATCAGCTGGAGAACAGTACAGAACAGGGCCAAGCAAGCAGTAGATGGGCCCATATGATGGAGTGTCTTAACAAAGGGTTTAGGTTTGATGGAGAAGGAAACGTAAGTCATCCTTCTCTCAACTCCCAGACCACCTGCTGCAAAACCTCTCCCATGATCCTCATCACAAGGAAATAGTATTCTGTGTGTGAATGTGTGTGTGTCCGTATGCTTTCTACGGGACCGTGAGCTCCTTAACAGCAAGGAAAGGACTCTATTCCCAACACATATGATGAGGAGGCACTCTCTGGAGCTGGAGTTCACAATACCCACTCCAAACCTCAGTCCACACCCATCCTCCAAGCCCCCGTGAATTCCCTCTGACTGACAGGCCCCCTCCTGCTTGCAGATCCTCAGGCACTACGGATTATGGCCTCCAGCAATCACTACTCCTGACTGTAAACCCAAGCTTAGCCTTCAAGTAACCCAGGCTCATTTTCTTCCGTGTCAAGAGATGAAACCTCTGTAGATCTCTGTCTTCTGCTCTAGCTGGACCTCACCTACCACTTCTGGACTCCAAAAACCTGTCCTGTTGGATCTCTTCTCTGATCTCCCCTTGAGAATAGAACTGAATAGAAAAGAATAGAGAATAAAAGAATAGAGCGTTTCATATCTAAAACCTCAACTTTAAGCAACCACAGACTTTCCTCACCCCAGGACCTGCCTTTCCAAACATATTACCCCAGGTTTGATACCGACATATTAAACTGATGGTTATAAAATCCCAACCCAGATTCCTGAAAAAGATAATATGGGACCAAAAAAAAAAAAAAAAAGTAATTTCATTCATTCCCTCAATTCACTTGCCTATGATTATATTATTATACCCCCCCCACAAACATAACATGTAATTTCTCAATGACCTAGACAAGTCTGGGATTAGAATTAGTCAGCCAAAGATATACTTGATCTCAATTTCGGTTAGAAAAGATGTTTTACTTGGTGTCCTGATATTTTTGGCAATACTCTCTACAGGCTGCCAAGTTTACAGGTGGTCACTATAAGGGAAGACTCTAAACCATCTAAATCTAAATTAAAGGATTATAATTTAAACCTAGGAAACCATCATGGTCAAAATAGATAAACTATTTCCATTACAGTGCAGGTATACTAATTCAGGAGTATTCATGGCTTAAGAAAATATATTTCGATGGGGCTTCTACTCTCCCTTGTGAGAGCAGTTATGTTTTTCTTTCTGCCACAGGAGTAGAAGCAACAAGTATGTGTCCACCCTTTTCCTACCCCAAATAACTATCCCTCTCCTCCTCCCTTAAAATGAACAGAAGTTCAATTTTCTTTCAAACTCTAAACGAGAAAAGTGGGGATTAGAACACATAAAAGCCAATTTAACCTCTGCATATACTCATCAGTACTCTCCATCACTTGTTTGTGAGAGCTGAAGAATGCCCACATGCAACTACTGAGCAAAATAAAGCAACAGGAGACAGGGTTTAACTACTAGGATGGGTACAAAAAACAAAGGGCAAGAACGAGAGGCACAGCCCAGAGCACAGGTATACCAGTCAGGGTGCCAAGGAACAGACATGGGGAAAAGCTGCCCCAGAGTACCCTGCAGATCCATCAGGCCCACTGGCCATTTAGTTGAAAGAGCCCCCCACCAAAGTGAGGTATTCACAAGACATTTCATGCTATAAACGACAAGGAAAAGAATGCATGAATCTCTCCAAAGACCTGGAGTCTAGTTATTCAACTGTGATATGAGCTCCTTGCAGCACAAGGAACTTTATGGTTTATCCCCCAAATATTAGGTTTCTAATTTCTCAGAATGAAAACTCTTTAAAATAAATTACTTCTGGCAAAACAGAGGATTAGATGTCCAGAGAAAATCTGCCAGTTATCAAACAACTAAAATTGTTGGACAAAATATCCAACTATGGTTGAGCTGGCGCAAGAGTCAGAGAAACTCTCGGAGGCCAGAAACAACCAGAGAGCATGAATCCAGGGAAATGAGTTGGCACCAGAACAGGAATTTGCCCTGGAGGGGCATCTGCCATTTCTGGATACCTCGATTACAGGTTTCAATGTGCTGCATGGGGCACAGGAACGAACCTGGTAACTGTACAAGGTAAAAGATTCTACATAAGACCAAACAAATACTTCTAGTAAGTGAACCAAAGAAAACCACCCTACAGCGGGAACATGAGGATACATGGCTGTCTCAGCTAGGGCTTTGGCTGAACATGAAAAATTAGGGTAACAACAAAAATAACCTCAGGTGAGAATTCCTCATGACAGGTCCACGTTTGTGCAAGTTTGGCAGTCAAGTGAAAAATACCTCAGTGACCAAAACAAGAGCAACTCCAAATTAGGGATAAGTTGGCCTGGATGGGTAGTAACTCCAGGAACTTCTGAAAAGCAAACACAAATGCCCTCTGTAGGGACATACCTGAAAACTTAGATCTAAGGAATTCTAGAGATAAAAAAAACAGTGAACATTTACTCACAATCAGAAACATAAAATACACAAAGAAATAAGACAGAAATCGGTGCGTGCATGCGTGCGCATACACACACACACACACACACATCAAACCGTAGGATCAGTCCAGTAACAACTGCCAATTATTCCACTGGGATTTTAAGATACTGGATGTAAGTATATTTAATATGCATAGGGAAGATGTTGAAATGATGACTGATTGATAAAAGATTAATATAGACTAGAGAGGTTTGAAAAACAAATAGAACTTTTAGACATAAAAAAAATAGTTAACAGTTGAAATGGGGAACCTGACAGCAGGTACAGCTGAGCTCAGTCGAGAATCAGTGAACTGCAAGAAATGAACCTCGAGGGGCGCCTGGGTGGCCCAGTTGGTCAAGCGTCTGCCTTTGGCTCAGGTCATGATCTCAGGGTCCTGGGATCGAGTCCCACATCAGACTCCCTGCTCAGCGGGGAGTCTGCTTCTCCATCTCTCTCTGCCCCTCCCCCTGCTTGTGTTTTCTCTCTCTCTCTCTGTCAAATAAATAAATAAAATCTTTAAAAAAAAAAAAAAAAAGAAATGAACCTCGATGCAGCACAGAGACAAGGAAACACAGGAGAGATTAAAATACAGGGAATTGAAGGAAAAGGTGTAATAGTTGTCTAATCACACTTGTAAGAGGAAGAACATGGGAAGAGGCAAGAAGTCGAAGGGGAAAAAAAGGACTAAAAACTTCCCCAAAGCATAAACATGAATCCTCACAGGCAATCCTAATAAATTCCAAGCAAGACAAATTTTTAAAATCCAAACAGAAAAGTGACTCCCCATAAAAGAACAAGAGTCAGACCGACCACCAGCTGATTCATCAACAGTTAACCAGGGCAGCCACAAGTCCATGCAAAATGGCTTCCAAATACTGAGAAAAAACTAACTGACCAGCTACCATTGCACACCCAGAAGGATTTGATGGAATAAAAAGACCCTCACCACAGGAATTTCCAAAAGAGGCACTTTAAGAAAAACTATCCCAGAGAAAATGTATAAAATGCAAGTAGGAACGAAAACAAACCAAAAAAAGTGGCAAATACGTGTGACGATCTAAAATAAGCATGGACTATATAAAGCTACGACAGATTATCTACTTTGCAGGATTAAAGTTTTTTGGTTTTTTGTTTTTTCCTTGAAAGCTTGAAAAATAATAGTACAGACCTCTGAAGAAGAAATCAAAGTTCAAGTATCCTAAGGCCTTATGTTGTTTGGTAAGAAGGTAAAAATACGGAATACCCTTTGCCTTGATTAATTTAAACACAGTTGATAGGAGGTAAACATCTGTGATGACCAGTAAGAACAGTAACAGAGTAGATCATCCAAAGTAGTTTGTGGGGAGGGAGGAAGGAATGAGGAGAGGAAGACTAATCAATCTAAGAGAACCACCCCCCCCAAAAAAAAAGAAAGAAAAAGAAAAATTTTAGTACAAATAAAAGTACAAAACAACACAATAAAAATTAGATCACCCTACATGGAAAATACCCAAGTAGTTTTATAAGCAAGTTCTACCAAACATCCAATCTTACACAAAATTTTCAAGAACAGACTAGGAAGGAACACGCCCCAGCTCATTCTATTATGCTAACATAACCTTAATAACAAAATCTTATCAAAGCAATGTGAGAAAGCAGAATTATATGCCAGTCTCACTCATGAATACTGACGCAAACTGAAAGCAATGACAGGTTTAAAAAAGACATCAGTGAAGTTTATTACACAAATGCAAGGTTGTTCCAACATTACCAAGTCTTTTAATCTCCACATTAAAATAAAAGGAAACCATATGATCAAACTAACAGATCAAATTCAACACCTGTAACAGATATTCTCAACAATCTAGCAATGAAGGGGCTGTCCTTAACTTGATAAGGGTACCTACAAAAAGCCTACAGCAAATGTGGTCTCCAATGAAGAACAGCTAATGGCATGCCCTTTAAATAAAGGGGACCACACCCCCATCCCTGCTTCTGTTTCACAATGAACTAAAGGCCCCAGCCAGTGCCACAAGGCACAAAAATCACAGATGTGAAGATTCGGAAAAGAAAAGCATCATACATGATGTAATTCTCTGTACAAACCTCAGAATAGGGGCGCCTGGGTGGCTCAGTCAGTTAAGCATCTGCCTTTGGCTCAGTTCATGATCCCAGGGTCCTGGGATTGAGCCCCACATTGGGCTCCCTGCTCAGCAGGGAGCCTGCCTCTGTTTCTCCCTCTGCCCCTCCCTCTACTTATGCACTCTCACTCTCTCTCAAATAACAAATAAATAAATAATCTTTAAAAAAAAAGAAAACTCAGAATATCAATGTACGAGAGTAACTTTAAGCAAAGTTTCAGTGCACAGAAAAACAGGAAACCTCATTTCTATAGGAAAGCATGTTTGAAAGATGAAATTTTAGAAAAGATTCCATCACAACAGCAACCAGGAATATTGGAGCAATAGATCTCACAAAAGAAGTGCAAAATCTTCATGAAAATTATTAGAAAGTATTCAAAAACATTAAAGATGACCTAAATAAAATGGAGGGATATTACATTTATGGATAGGAAGAGTATCAAAAAAGATCATTGATATTCATATCAAAATTACATACTGGTTAAACGCAATTTCAGTCAAGAGGCTAGCCGGGTTTTGTTGGGTTTTTTTGTTTTTTTTTAAGTGACAAGCCAATTCTACAATTATGTGGAAACATAGCCAAAAAATGAAGAGGGAGTATTTGCCTACCAAGACTTGTGATACAATTATAGTACTTAAGGTATTGGCTTAAGGATAGAGACCAATGGACCAGGATAGAGAATCCAGAATCAGACTTGCACGTATTTAGAAATTTGTGAATGACGGTGCTTGCTTTGGCAACACATATACTAGAAGTTTGCATATGACAGCTATGGTATCAGGTTTGGGCGGGGGGGGGGGGGGGGATTAGTCAATAGACAGTATGTTATCCATATGGAAAATAAAAATCACATCACACTCAATTCCACGTGCATTAAACAAATGTGAAAGGAAAATTGAAATAGAAAACTACCTCAAGAACAATGCATTAGGGAAGGATTTTTTTTTTCTTTTGGTGGGGAGGGTTTGGGGAGGGGCAGAGGAGGAGGGAGAGAGAGAATCCTAAGCAGGCTCCAGGCTCAGCTGGAGCCCGACACAGGACTGGATCTCATAACCCCGAAATCATGACCTGAGCCGAAATCAAGAGTCAGATGCTTAGCTGACTAAAACACCCAGGTGCCCCAGAGAAGGATTTTTTAAAAAACAAGATAACATGGGGCACCTGGGTGGCTCAGTTGTTAAGTGTCTGCCTTAGGCTCAGGTCATGATCCCGGGGTCTTGGGATCGAGCCCCGCATCGGGCTCCCTGCTCGGTGGGAAGCCTGCTTCTCCCTCTCCCACTCCCCCTGCTTGTGTTCCCTCTCTCGTTGTGTCTCTCTCTGTCAAATAAATAAAATCTTTAAAAATAATAATAATAAATAAATAAATAAAAACAAGATAACACAATAAAAGAAAAACATTGATCCATTTACCCAAGATGAGTGGTTTTAAGCTTTGACAAGAGCTCACTACAAAAAAAGTATGTCACCTCTCTCTTCCAGCCATCCAGGGTGCCGAAAGGAAGGAAGGCTAAGGGGAAGAAGGTGGCCCCTGACCCTGTTGTCATCAAGAAGGAGGACAAGAAGGTGGCCAACCCCTTGTTTGAGAAAAGGCCCAAGAATTTTGGCATCAGACAGGACATCCAGCCTAAAAGGGACCTCACCCACTTCATCAAATGGCCCCACTACATCCGGCTGCAGCGGCGGAGGGCTATTCTCCATAAACGCCTAAAAGTGCCACCTGCAACTACCCAGGTTCAGCCAGGCCTTGCACCGCCTCACAGACCAGAGACAAAGAGAAGAAGCAGAGATTGTTGGCCCGGGCTGAGAAGAAAGCTGCAGGCAAAGGGGATGTCCCCACTAAGAGGCTGCCTTTCCTTCAAGCTGGGGTTAACACTGTCACCACCTTGATGGAAAACAAGTATTGCACACGATGTGGATCCCACTGAGCTGGCTGTCCTCTTGCCTGCCCTATGTCTTAAGATGGGGGTTCCCCACTGTGTTATCAAGGGGAAAGCCAGGCTGGGGTGTCTGATCCACGGGAAGACCTGGACCACTGTAGCTTTCACACAGGTTAACTTGGAAGACAAAGGAGCTCTGGCTAAGCTGGTGGCAGCCATCAGGATCAATGACAATGAAGGTTATGATGAGATTCACAGTCACTGGAAAGGCAACGTCCTGGGTCCAAAGTCAGTGGCTCACATTGCCAAGTTGGGAAAGGCAAAGGCTAAAGAACTGGCCACCAAACCAGACTAAGTGTACACTGAATTTTCTGCACATAAAAGTAATAAAAAGTTCAGCCAATGTAAAAAAAAAAAAAGGGCACTTCAGAGTGTATGTCTCAAAATATAAATCTCATGAAACAAAACTTACCCATAATACTGATTTTTTTTTATTCTACTGTGTAAAACTCTTAAAAACATTTAACAGAAGACTTACACAAAAATGCTCATCACAACACTGTTGGAATAGCCAAACACTGGAAATTCAGATGCCCTTCATCAGGAGAAAGGATATATAAATTGTGGTATATTCATATAACGGGAAACCATAAAAAGGAAAAACAAATGAAGCCCTACTATAAACCCTCAGGATCATCCTTGGTTCTCAAAGCATGGTCCCGAGACCAACAGCATTAGCATCACCTACAAGTTTGTTAACCAAGCAAACTCTCCTCCCCAGACCTACTGAACTAGAAACTAAGGTGGGGAGGGCAGCAAGTCAGGTTTTAGAAGTCCTGGGGGGGGGGGCACCTGTGTGGCTCAGTTGATTGAGTGTCTGACTGTTGATCTCGGTTCACGTCTTGATCTCAGGGACATGAGTTCAAGCCCCACCCTGGGCTCCATGCTGGGCACGGATCCTACTTAAAAAAAAAAAAGAAAAAAAAGTCCTGCAGGTGAATCAAACAGACTGAAGTCTGAGAGCCACTATTACAGGTGAAGATCAGTCACACCTGGGCAAGAAAAGCTAGTCTCAGAAGAAAGAGGTTTACTGAAAAGTGAAAAACTGGCTAACCAAAATAAGTGTTAAAAGAACTACCAAAAAATATAATACAACTATTTTAAAAAGCAGAAAATGATTAATACAAGTTACTCTGTGGAAGAAAGAGGGTAAAGTATGGAGAAAGGTCACACCGAGCGCCTCTAACAATGACAGCATTTTATTTCTTCAATTAGGCAGTGGATATGAGAATTTTGGTTTGTCATTATTATCCTTGATGCATGTGTTGTAAATTATAGTTTTTTGTATGTGATACTTTCTAAAAAAATTTTTTAAAGTAGCACTGGAAAAGAGGAAAACTTGAGAACATATAAAAAATTATGAACATAAAGTAGCATAGCTCATATGAACTCATTTCTAACAAAAGGCACAGGAAAAACAGAATGCACAGCAGGTGCTGAATATTTGTAGACTATTAAATGTTTAAATGTTTACAATGATTCACATGCTTCTTCATTCTTCTGTTCCCTCAAATTTTTCCACAATGCATAATTATCCAAGAAGAAAGTTTTATATAGAGCATAACAATTCACAAAATAATTCGGTGCCCACCCTACTATCGCTCCCATCTTTAAACTGAGTCTCTTTACCAGACATGAGATCCAAATCCTGACTAAATACACAGTATAGCCTAAGGGGAAAAAATGGGTTTCAATTCCGGGCTCAAAAAGTATTTTTCTTCTCTAATTTTCAAAAACTTACTTCATGGAATTCCACTCAGTTTTGTTTGTCAGACCTCCACATAAAGGTTCCTAGTCAGTTAGAAGTGATTTTTTTTTAAACTGGAAGCAAAATAAGGTGTATGCGTGTGTTAATATTAAGACTGTACAACAAAACCTCTTACAAACCATACAGGGATTGCCCCCCAAAACTCATTTGTTTTTAATTTATTTTCTCCACCAGCAACGTGTTGCTAAAATCACAAGAGAATAAAGCGTTGCTCGTATGAATTAATTCCCATCCATCTGCAACAACAGGAACCGAAGGATCAGCTTCAGCATCCAAAGAGAGGCAATTACGCACAATGAGCAGAGGGGGTGGTTCGAGGTTGCGCTGCCAAGAAACGACATATTCCAGTGGATTCAAACCACCCTCTCCAAATTTTGGCATTCTGTGGTACAAAAATAAAACCGGAGTTCATTGGAAAGCAAAGCTTGCCACCTGCTGCCCAATGGCATAATCGTAAAAGTTCAAATCATGTCCACATTTCTCAACTGAAATCCTCTTAGGAATTGATCGGCGTGGATGGTTGCATTTTCTATATTCGTTCATTAGTTCTGAGTCTTTTTTAAAGAAAGAATATCAGCCCCAAAGTTTTTAAACCAGATGCTATTTCAAACCCTTTACATAATCAACTCTAACCAATGTGCTTAAAAAAAAAAACACCCAACTTCCAAACTATTATATATGTTGTGTATATAATAAATCGGCCAAACTGCAGTTGTATCGCTGATGGTATCCAGACCAGGGAGGAATGCCTTTGAAAGCATACCAGCACTGTCCTACATACACTTCCACAGCCTGTCATCGTTCTAGAGGATATGAAATACTAAATCCACTTTCTGATCTATGCAGACTGTAAAATGCAAACATTAATAGTTTAACTGAGGTTTCTACACACTCACATTACACAATTTGAAGTAGCAAGTCCAGCGAACCAAAAAGAAAAAACTTGCCCACATGTCACCATTGCTTTGTCAACTCTACCCATTTAAGCTTTTAAAAATCTTCATTAATATTGAGGAGCATTTCTATCGCTTAAATGTTTCTAGTATTCTTCGTTTCAATTTCCTCTAAGAAAATCTGAACAGTACAACCATTTTTAGCCTCTTTTTTTTTCCTTAAGAACCAAACCTTCAAGTTTGGTCTCATTTTCTGACTCTGCAGACCTGCGTATCCATGCCATCATGCCCGTCGAAAAGAAACTCAAAACGCTCGTAGGAAAAAGTGAGACTCTGAATTTGGGGGGGAAATACCATCTGAGAGGAAGATATCCTGAAAAGCCATCACAGGCTGAATCAGGAGAGAGAAGGTCTAAGGGCTGTTCCATGTGCTCTTCTTTCGCCCAGGAACCTGGGCAGGTGTGCAATTCTCAGGAGCTTTATGGCAAGCAGCCTCGTCACACCACAGTGAGAACTTCTGACTTGATTCCTTGTGAAATAAAGCCTTTTCAATCAAGGCTCCGGCCAGCAGGAACGTGTCCATATGCAAAATAGCACCAACGCTCGTTGACGTTTCTCAGTTGTCTGGGAACTACTATGAAGCAGACAATAAAAAATAATTCATTGTCAAGACAGATGGCACCATAATGTCGCACGAGTTCCTAGGGTGTGTTTTCTTCCTAAACACTAGAGGCAGTGTCTCCATAAAAAAGGAAGCCTGCCCAGCTGCAGCCAGTTAAGTTTCAGATACTGCTGCTTCTGCGAAATATCTCACACACACACACACACACTCTCACTCTCTCTCTACCCTCTTTTCCTATGGCTGGCCTACCCCTTTCTTCAAAAACTCGACAGGAGCTATGAATTCACGCACTATAATTGCTGAGTGTTTCTGATCAGGCAAAAATCTCTTTCCCAGCTCTCATTTAATCGCCCACAACTGAAGTGGTCTGAGATCATAAGGTGTGTTAGGGTTTGGCTCGATCTTCCTGAGTACTATGTCTACAAGTCAGAAATGGTGCCTGGTGTGATGATACGGCGAGCTACTCTTTTGATTAATTAATTTCAGGCCCGTTGATGCCAGAACTAGACTTTGATGGAACAGGTCAAGTATCTGCCAGTGAAGGGATTAACACTACAAAGGCTTTGTCCTATAAAAATACAGCTCTCCACTAAAAACACCAAAGTAATTACTCATTCTAGAAATAGAAAAGGAAGAAAGAAACCACAGGTATGGGTTATTTGCTGAAATTGAAGAATATTTACTTGAGCCCTAGCACAGTTCCTGGCCCACAGTAAGTACTCAATAAATATATGTGAAATTAGAGGTCCCAAATCATTTCTTTTGGTTTCTTGCCAAAGACTTTCTAGTAAAGCTTGATCAAAACTCCTTATGGGTTTTTTTCCCCAAGTTTTTATTTAAATTCTAGTTAACATACAGTGTAATATTAGTTTCAGGTGTAGAACTTAGTGATTCATCACTTACATACTAGTGCTCATCACAAGTGCCCGCCTTCATCCCCATTACCCATTTAGCTCATCCCCCACCTGCCTCCCCAACAGCAACCCTCAGTGTGTTCTCTATAGTTAAGAATCTGTTTCTTGACACATGAAAAAATGTTCAACATTACTAGCCATCAGGGAAATACAAATCAAAACCATAATGAGATACCACCTTACACCAGTTAGAATGGCAAAAATGAACAAGACTGTAAACAAAAAGTGTTGGTGAGGATGGGGAGAAAGGGGAACCCTCTTACACTGTTGGTGGGAATGCAAGCTGGTGCAGCCACTCTGGAAAACAGTATGGAGGTTCCTCAAGACATTAAAAATAGAGCTACCCTACAACCCAGCAACTGCACTACTAGGTATTTACCCCAAAGATACAGATGTAGTGAAAAGAAGGGGCACATGCACCCCAATGTTCATAGCAGCAATGCCCACAACAGCCAAACTGTGGAAGGAGCTGAGATGCCCTTCAACAGACAAATGGATAAAGAAGATGTGGTCCATATATACAGTGGAATATTACTCAGCCATCAGAAAGGATGAATACCCACCATTTGCATCGACATGGATGGAACTGAGGGGATTATGCTAAGTGAAATAAGTCAAGCAAAGAGAGACAATTATCATATGTTTTCACTCATATGTGGAACATAAGGAATAGCACAGAGGCCCACAGGGGAAGGGAGGAAAAACTGAATGGGAAGAAATCAGAGAGGGAGACAAACCATGAGAGACTCTGGACTCCGGGAACCAAACGGGTTTACAGAAGGGAGGGGGTGGGGGGATGGGGTAACTGGGTGATGGGTATTAATGAGAACACGTGTGGTGATGAGCACTGGGTGTCATACACAACTAATGAATTGTTGAACACTACAACAAAAACTAATGATGTACCGTATGCTGGCTAATTGAACATAATAAAAAAAAAATCAAAAAAAAAAGTCTGTTTCTTGGTTTACCTGTAAAAGAGGTTCATTTGTTTTATTTCTTAAATTTCACATTTGAGTGAAATCATATGGTATTTGTGTTTCTCTAACTTACTTTACTTAGCATAATACTCTCTAGCTCCATCCACGTCATTGCAAATGGCAAGATTTCATTCTTTTTGATGGCCAAGTAATATTCCAGTGTGAATGAACATCCTAAATTAATCTGAATATAAAGGTGATAAATACAAGTTGTTTTTTTTTTTCTTTTTAAGAGAAGCACAGTATTTCTTCACTGGCTTTGGGAAATATTTCTGATTTTGTGAAAGACCATACTAGCATTATTATCAAGTAGCCTGGGGCTGGACTGATTACTTCCCAGAGCAAATTAAAAACTTTCCTAGCAACCCGTAGGTCTCAACAGCTAAGTTAAAAAACAAACATATGTGAGGTCTGAAACAAAACTGATGATTTAACATTACACAATAATGAAATTTGTTTCAGATTTCAATTACTGTTAATTCTTTTTATTACATTATTTTCAATAACAACTAATGAGAATACAATCCAACTAGAAACCAGATAATGCAATTCAACTATAAAGATATGCAGACCCGATCGTCATGTAGGTTGATTAGACACCTGTGTTTATGCCTGAGCCCAAGTATCCAAGGCTCACTTTCAGCTCAGTAATGACATCACAAACAATGTGGGAGTTCAATCACCTACTGGAGGGGGAATATCAGTGAGCTGAACACGAAAACCACAGAGCAGAGGCACAGAGATTATATTGGAAGGGGCAAAGGTAACATGCCATGGCAAAGCTGTAGGGCCAACAAAGGTAAATAAAGGTAGAAAACTGGAGTCTGATAACATCTGAAAAAGAAAAAAGAGACCTTGACTTTTCTACAGAGCATGATGAATGGTCACAAAATGCATTTTGAAGAGTGTTAGTTTGATCAACACAGAAGGAAATAGAATCTGCTTCTCATTACAGGTCCACGAACTTGAGTCCAGGGACAGAGTGGAAAAAGAAAAAAGAAAGCTTTCAAAGACAACCCCCCATCTTCCATTCCTAAAGTGGCTAAGATGACAGATTCTTTGACTTAACATATCTAGAGAGAGATAAACATTAGACTACACCTAACTCCTTAGCCTGCATCCAAAGGAAGCGTTTTCTGGACTGCTAGTCTGCATCCCTTCTTTTTTTAAAGAAAATTAGATTTCCTCTCCAGTGGTCACTGTGAGAGGGAGGTGGGCTACAAGGCCGGCTCCCTCAGGAACATTCCTCTCACCTACGCATCAATCTCCTGGGCCCTCCTCACACTGCCACAGAACCAGCCTGACCTGGCTCCCCCCAGGTAATAAATCTTCCTCTTCAGGGGCATCTCTCCATTTCTCACAGCCCCCCTCAAAGGCACTCTCCCCAACTGTCAAGGCCTTCCATAATCTGGATCTACCCACTCAATTTCACTTCCTACTGTTCTTCAATTCCCCCGAAATAGATCAATCTCCCACCTGTCCTATGGAAATCAGAGACTCATTCTGACCGTATCTTCCATCCTGTCATGTCCTGTATGTAAAGGCCAGTCTCACTTTCCAAGTCCTCCAGATTCTGGTAAGTCTTCCTTTATTCCAGTCCCTACTGATGGCTCCCTTCCTTATTCTCCACTAGAATCTGTAACAGGTACTACCTAATAAGTCAGTCAATAAGATATTACCCCACATTATTAACTATCTTTCTAAGCATGTTAGCCTGATCCTCCAACTGGAATGTCTTGGCATATGGTTGGCACTATTTGTTGACAGACTAAATTAAAAATTATAGAAAATTGATTTTTGTATTGCAGAGGTGGGGAGAACAGAGCTTCTATATTCATTATGGTGAACCTAGGATAAGGCAACTGGGTTAGAAATACATTAGGAACGGGCACCTGGGTGGCTCAGTTGGTTAAGCGACTGCCTTTGGCTCAGGTCACGATCCTGGAGTCGCAGGATCGAGCCCTGCATCGGGCTCCCTGCTCAGCGGGGAGCCTGCTTCTCCCTCTGCCCACCCCTCCCCCTGCTTGTGCACTCTCTCTGTCAAATAAATAAAATCTTAAAAAAAAAAAAAAGAAATACACTAAGAACTATTCAAGCTTAGACAATTAAGATGGTTCAATGGTACCTGAAGATTTATATTTGGGTCAACCACCAAGCCTCTCATAGGACTGAAGAATTTTGAAATATATTACCCGAGTCATTGATTGTATTCCTGTCCTCCCAGGTGAGTGGGAATTTTCAAAAATTCAACTTAAGAAGTTTCTTCCAAATTAGGGGATAAAAAATTCAGTAGATACTAATAACATTCTCTGCATACAAGGGCCCCTCCCCACTTTGAGAGTTCTTGAAATGTTTCACAAAATGGGGGGCGTCTGGATGGCTTAATCAGTTAGGCATCCATCTTCGGCTCAGGGATTGAGCCCTGCTTCTGCTTCTGGCTCCCTGCTCAGCAGGGAGTCTGCTTCTCCCTCTGCCCCTCCCCCCACTCATGCTCACTCACACTCTAATAAAATCTTTAAAAAAAATGTTTCACAAAGAGATCTTTAATATGAAAAAAGCTCTTACCAATAAAAAAAGAAATTATAGACATTACATAGAAATTCTATGTAAATAGAAATTTATATGGGATAAAGAATGTTAATAGATTATTCATATAAAAATACAAAGGGCTAATAAACATTTGGAAACTGTTCAACCTCAATAAAAAAATAAGAAAAGCAAACTGAATTTTTTTAATAATGTTTTATTTATTTATTCATGAGAGTCAGAGAGAGAGAGAGGCAGAGGCAGAGGGAGAAGCAGGCTCCCCGCCTAGCAGGGAGCCCAATGCGGGATTCGATCCCAGGACCCTGGGATCATGACCCGAGCCGAAGGCAGATGCCCAACCATCTGAGTCACCCAGGTGCCCGAAAAGCAAACTGAATTTTATCTGTGAGTAATGTGATAAAATCACACTCCATAGGAATATTCAAAACCACTAATTCATTTGATTTATCAATGTCTTATTTGACAGTGACCACATGTACTCTGTTCAAATTATCAAGGATCTGAAATGATCTAATACAACCTATTTATTTTCAAATAAAAATCACTATTTAAATTAATACAAAGCAACGCGGCAACAAAGAAATTAAATCAAGGAGATTGCAAAGTGTTTCAACCTTACGTATATTTCTAAGACACTAAATTCTCCAGCTATTTACATTCACAAGTCACCTTTCAAGACATGCAAGCAATTATATTGTGAAATGCTTGCCTCATTCGTAGAAATGGGTTTTTTAGGAATTCTTTTTTTCTCCTTCAAAATATCTTCATTAAGCCAGGAGATAAAGAAGAGCTACAGCAATAGAAGAGGAACAGAAAGAGAAGAGTTTTGTGGAGGGCCTAGAAGGTGCATGGTTGTTGTACTCCCTGAGTGAGGTAGGGGAAACAGAAAGCATTTCCTTTCAAATTCCTTTTCTCAGAGTGAAGTGTATCCTAATAATCTCAAAATGTCTATGTCGTCTTCCTGTTGGAGTTAAGAACATCCTTCCTAGAAATATAATTAAGAAGGATTAGCTGCTGCATAAAGAGGCTTTGAACAAATTAAGGAAGAATGATGTCTCACTTTAGACTCTGTCCATCAAATCTCCAAATACCAGCACTTGGCAAAACACCAACATCCAGCAAAGAATAAAGGCAGTGCACTTCACAAGCAATAAAAGTGATGCCTATGTCAAGAAAGCCCTAAGATGAGGGGCACCTGGGTGGGTCAGTTGGTTAAGCATCTGACTCTTGATTTCAGCTCAGGTCATGATCCCAGGGTCAAGGGATCATGCCCCACATGGGACTCCCTGAGCCTGCTCAGCGCGGAGTCCACTTGTCCCTCTCCCTCTGCTCCTCCCCCTGCTCGTGCTCAATCTCTAATGTGAATAAATAAAATCTTAAAAAAAAAAAAAAAAAGCCGTAAGATGAGAATTTTTAAAAAGTAAGTTCTGTATCTGTGGCAGACAGTCCAATTACTTTTTAAGGATTTGAAAACAGCTTCTACATTGGTAACTTAGAATAAAGAAGTAACTGTCACATTTTCTCCTTGAGACAGGACACATTTTGGTAAGTGAACCTTGATCGTTTTGAAAATAAACAACTTTTTGTCAAACAACAGTGTTTGACTTGCAAATTCACTTAACAACTCAAATTTTTCACCACTCCTCTATCTTTTTTAGGTTTGGGGCTTCAAAAATACTGTGCAAATTTTTTTCATAATTTTGACAGCAAAGAGTCAGACAAGGGCGTATAAAAAATAGCAAGGAGAATGTAGACTAAGAAGAGGTCAGGTTCAAGTCCCAGCTCTGTTACTACCCACCCATGTGACTCTGGGCAAGACATTCATCCTTTTAAGTTATAAAATTTTATGATCTGTGCTGGATGAAGATGTTGGAAGATGGAAAAATTATTGTACCTAATACATTCTTGTTCCATTTCCCATCACACTCAACTCTCAAAAGGGACAAAAAACCAGGATTAATTCTTTTCAAAGACACTGATATCGATAAAATATTTCTTTGCATTTCGGTGAGAGCTAACTCCATGAATCATGTAACTCTGGAACCATATGAAGTCTAAGTGAAAAATGATTTCACTATAAGTGAAAAATAGCTCTAAATAAAAATAATTAAAGTTTGCCTGTCCCTCCCTGTTTGCTTTTGAGAACTGAGCCCAATCTTCCATCAAGGTACAAATCAATTAATATTTCATTAAATATTCATGAGGACTAGGAAATTCAAGCTCATAAAACGGATTTTCTGTGTCCATTTCAGACTGGCTGCCTGAGCTCAGTGGTCACTTTTCGGCTTGCTAACGTGCCTCTCAGTGGTCACTGGCGTTCAAGGAAGTGCAAGGAGCAAGAAGACCTGACGTTGCAAAGGTCAAGAGGAGAAGATCCAGAGAACTAAACAGAGTCTGACCAAAGAAAAATCCTTGTAACGGTCAGAGATACACAGCAAGTGGGTCCTAGCGTCACCTAGAAGCACCACCATAAGGATGCGAAGTCAGGGCCAAACTGCTGCCCCAGAATGGGGTGGGGGATGACAGAGTCAAATTTTGCCTCCTCTCATCAGCGACTCATTAGACTGGGTTCTTCGGATTACTTTGAGGAAACTGAGGCAGCTTAGCCAATGGGTCACTATTTGCATTCCTGCATGGTCGGACCTCTGGATTCAGAGCAGGGGTAGTATCACCTACATGTATCCATTCACCGAGGAAGCATCATGCCAAGAAGAGTAAATCACACAAATTGAAATGAATGCTATGAAGGGAGGGGATGGGGAAATGGTGTCACGGGAGCATCTCTGAGGGAATAACAGAGGTCTCAGGGAATGCTTCCCTGAGAAAACGGAAATCAGTAACAAGAGCAGGTGTTAGCAGGGAAGAGGAGCACGGGTGAGGGAAGGCGCAGACTGCAGACAGACAAAGGGTCAGGAAGGCGCTGGACAGAGTTAAGGAGCTGCCTGGGACATGGTGACAGGCTGGTGCCTGCGCATTACGACAACCAGGGGATAGGGTACAAGGTGAGACCAGGGAGTCTGATGTCCCGGGAGGGGAGAACTCATCTTTATCCTCAGAGCACTGAGAAGCCACTGACGGCTCTTATGTAGAGCAGGGCAAGACAAGACTTATATTTTGAAAAGATCCCTCCAGTTGTGGACCAGACTTCATACTTGATAAAATCCCACCTAACCCTAGTGGGTATAGGAACATTCTCCAATCCACGATTTAATTTCATCCAGTCTTCCCAGTTCCTCCTGCTATCCTGCATAAACACACAAACATCTTGTCCAGAAATAGCAGTCCTGAAAAATGAGAGTCATTTTTTCCTGGATTAGTGAAATCTGGGGTTTCTTTTCTCCACAATGTTTAAGGAGACACTCTTTCCACTTAGAAGTTCCTGCCTCTGGGACCATAGGATCAGCTCTTTCTGCTAGGTCATCTCTAACACATTCAAGGAACAGATAAAAAGGTCAAAAATATACTTCACCTTGAGAACCACAGTGAAAACATACTAACTAAGCATGTTTACCACAAAAATTAACTTGGTTTTTTATTTCCTGTTTATGCTTATTATAATGTGAGTTGTACTCATCACCTCCCTCACATAGGACTTACATCTTACAGGTTTTTTATTCTGATCCCAGGCAACGCTGGGGCAGAGAATAGCTATAAAAGTTTAGTCTTAAAATATAGTCTACACATTGCTTGAACATAAACAAACTGTTAAGCCAAGGAAAACAAGGAAAGAGGATTTAGTGCAACGCTAGGGGCACATTGGAAGGATTCATGGGCAGTATCTATGGAATGCCAGACCTATCCAAATGTAAAGAAGAATTTTTACTGTAATCTACACAACACCCAAAGTCAGGTTCGAAAAAGTATTCTCCGGTTTGGGATCAGCCATGCAGGCCAGGGCTAAAGCTCATGGGTCCCATGTGTCCACCATGTTGCATTCTGTCCCAGCTGCTTATCAGTGGATCCGTGTGTGCTTCCACCCCAATTCCTTCATCAGTTTGCAGCAAGTCCTTGAACAACTAATTCATTTCCAGTGCACAAATTTATTTCAACACAGAATAATCATATAGGAAATACATTATCAGGCTTAAGGGCCCCCATTGAATTATGGAAGGAAGGGGCATTCCTAGTCCTTTCCCCACTCCTCTCCATGTCTGCCCATCCCTTCCTAAACTTCCCCCAAGATGGCTGCAATCAGAGCCCGCAACCCACTTGTCTAGTGCTTGGGGCTGTTGTTTGTCAAAAAGTAGTTGTTTATGAGTGGTGTTGACTCTTCAATCCCAAGCTTCACGAGACTAAGGGCTTAAGGGCCCCTCCTGCTGCCTGGACAGCTCTAGGATTTTGGTTTTCCCCTCTTCCAGCCACCACAAGTGCCTGAGGGTGCTGGTCCCAAGACTTCAGAGAACAGTGGCGGCCACATTTAGGCCTTAAATCTATGTGAAGTGCTTAAATCTAACTTTTATCAGAGTCATAAGGTCTGGCTATGCTATTAATTGAGGGTGATTTGATGATTATTTACTATCCCTTATGATTATGGCTCACTCTTGAGTATCAGGGAAGATCACAAAAACAAGACTGGGTCCTTGAGAAAATACTCTGGAAATCAGAATAATGGCTTTAGCATTATTACCAAAATAATTTTACCAAGCCCCTCAAAGATGTCCACATCCAAAACCTGTGAATATGTTAGGGTACCTGGCAAAGGGAAATTAAAGTTGCAAATAAAATTAAGGCTGCTAATCAGCTGACCCTGAGATGGGGAAAGTTATCCTGAATTATCCAGATGAGCCCAATATAATTACAAGTGTCCTTAAAAGTGGAAGAAGGAAGAGGCAGATGAAAGAGAACTGGGACAGCATAAACACTCAGTAAATATAAGCTATCATTGTTAGTACACAACATCAAAACATCATCTTGATTTCTAGCAATGAAACTGGAGAGCAAACTCTATTCCAGCACTTGCGCTTTTTAATTACACACTTTGAGTTTCCAATTCCTTATGTACCTTTCATCAGAACTTAAACCCAGTCAGCTGCTGGTTCTATCTCAAAACTACTCCTGGCCAAGCTTTCCTCGTAGGACTCGGTGGGGTGCAGACAGGGTAATGCACAAGTGCCCTCCCCTCTCCTTCCCCTGCCTCCCCCACCCCCATCCCACAGTCCACTCTTCCTGCCAAGTCCCACTCAGGAAAAAAAGATTCCCTGCTTCCAGTTCCTCAAACACCATCTCACCCACCATCTTCCCTAAGTGCTGACAAACAAAATAGTGCTGACCAACAGGTGATACTAATATGATCACACGTTATACAATGATCATGAAGTCCTTCTCAAACCTTGGCATTGCTATGTCCCGTTGGGAGTGGTTTTCTGATGAACTCACAAAGGTCTTCTTCTGGAATTCCCACACACACCTACCTCCACAGCATTATTCCTAAGAACCAAAACCTAGAAAAATTCCAAACATCCATCAGGAGCAGAATAAATAATAGGCTGTGGTATATTCACATGATGAAATAGTCTCTGGCCCTGTACATGTGAACTCCAGCCACGCACAACCATATAGATGAATCTCAGACATAACAAGGAGTGAAAAAATATGCATTATATGATTCGTTGATAGATATGCTGTTGAAAAACCGGATTTCTGGTGTTAGAAGTCCAGACAACAGCTCCCTTTGGGAAGGAGGGAGAAGGCAGATCTAGGAACAAGGAGGCTTATGTGGTGCTGGCAATTTTCTACTCTGTGATGTGTATGGTACTTACAGGAGTGTGTTATCGCTTTGGGATAATCGCTAGGCTTAATGCACTTCTGATTTGTGGACTCTATGTATGTAATCTCAATTAAACTTCAATTTTTTAAGTTTAAAATATGCATATAAAATTATAAAAGCAATCATTGATTCAAATTATGAGTTCTCACCCCACCCCTACGGTGTCATAAAATGTACACTAAAATCCTTGGATTGAGTTTCTTTTCGTCAACTGTCTGCCACTGTGCCTTTTTTTCCACATCAGAAAGTAGGATCAAGACCTTCACTGCATAGACATGTTAGGTAGACCAGATACACCAGGAATGCAAAGTACTCTGCAAAACGTTCAGGGCTTTCCAAAGGCAAACAGCATTATTCCAAGAGAAAAAGGTTAACTCCTTGCAATACAGGTAGGTATTCATGAGACAATACTCAAACAAGGATTTAGACCTTATTTTTTTTCCTCTAGAAAAAACTCAAAAAATGTATTAAACATTTATTGTAGCCCTTCTGTGTACCTATGGTAATAAAGAGATGAAAGACTGTGTAGTGAGTGTTATGATAATGGGGAGTAGAGGAAGCTACAGAAGGGAGCCCTGTGGGATGATCAGCAGAGTGGGGGGTGAGGGTCAATACTGAGCAAGGTCCCCCCCCAGGCTGAGAGATCATTTGGGGAAACTGCCCATTCAATATTGACCATTTTCTTGACTTCTTTCATAAGTTCAGGTAAGATCCCAATCTCAATAATTATGCTACAAAACGCTTAAAACTTCTCCCCAAAGTTTTAACTGTTGGTGTAGTTTTATAATGAAGGTTCCCCCCCCTTTCAGGGTAGTATGAGAAAGTCCAAATAAAGGGAATGAGCTTACATTTCATTGTTGTTGTTGTTGCTGTTAATTAGGAGGAAGTACTGGAAAGAACATTACACTAAGCCCCCCACCCTTGTAGATATCACAGCATATCATTTTTGGGTTTTGGTTGTTTTTTGTTTTTTTTTTAAGATTCACAACCATGGTGCCAGGAAGGTAAGAACGGGGCAGAGATAAAGGACAGTGCGGCACTGTCTTCTCCACAGCCCAGACATCACTCAGCGCTGCCTCCCATCCACTGACCCATGGTAAACGCAATGTATTCAGTTCTCAAGAACTTTGAAAGTGGAACCCATCATCTCAATGTGGATTCTAAAGGGCCTTGCCTATATTTAGAAAATATCTGGCATACTATGACCTCACTTGATAAATATAGAATGCATTTGAATTACTCCTGTCTTTTAAAAGAACATTTGCTCATTTGCTTCCTTTCTCTTCACCGCATCCCTGGGAAGAAGAGAATGAAAAAGAGGGAGAGTTAACGCCATTAGATAAATGCAGTCCCCCTCCCCTGGACTGAGACATGACAGGATTTTTCCAGGGAAACGAACCACCATCCTCTCTAACATCAGGACACCATAAGATGATGAAAATAGCCATCACCAGGGAAGAAAAAAGATGGGACACATGTGGGCTCCCTAGATAGATTTGACATCCATATCCTGAGTAAAACCAGACTTCCTTCTCAAGCTCCAAGAGAGGGAACTGGGTACAGTGTCTCCTTCAAAAGTGCTTCCTCATACCGTACAGATAACAGCTTCCATTTGGCAAAGCAGTGGTCATTTGTACCAACCCTCTCTAATGACCAAAAGACATTAGCAGCTAAAGAATGGTCCTCATGACCTCCACTTGTGGTTCCATGGTCAGTGCCTATAACATCCATCATGATTAACATGGATAAAGACAGACATTATGGGGCGCCTGGGTGGCTCAGTCGTTAAGCATCTGCCTTCGGCTCAGGTCATGATCCCAGGGTCCTGGGATCAAGCCCCACATCGGGCTCCCTGCTCGGCAGGAAGCCTGCTTCTCCCTCTCCCACTTCCCCTGCTTGTGTTCCCTCTCTCGCTGTGTCTCTCTCTGTCAAATAAATGAATAAAATCTTGAAAAAAAAAAAAAAAAAAAGACAGACATTTTACACAAGTCCAAACAGTCTCAGTGAGCAACGCTGAGGACTAACGATAAACTTTTATGGGGCACTTCAATATATATGTGAATAATTATACTGACAGGTGATGAAAAATTTCTGGAAAGCTGAACAGTTTTGAATTTTGCTCCTTTGTGGAGTCTCCCCGCCATAACTTAGAAGCATTAACACCTTTTTACATAGAGGATGAAAGATAGACGCTGGAGATGCACCTGTGACCTAACAGTGGCCATTCTTTGACAAATACGTTGACAGCTCCATACAGAGAACATCTACAGGATACAATCCTAGAGTAACCTGAAGTGTTAATATGGAATTTTCTAAGGACTTCCGTATTATAAAGTCAAGAAGGAGTTCAAAGAATCGGAAGTGGCTGTCAAAATTTGCATACAGGATGAGGAGGCAACATTTGGTCTTTTTTTAGCTCACGGAGTAGCTGTGATGTGGGCCAGCCAAAACTGGGAAAAGGAACACCATAATAATGAACAACTTCCATGAAAAGCATGAATGAAACTACCATCTACAGCAGTGACTACCACCAGGATGCCCTGGCCAGGGTCTTTCCAAACCAATACCTGACCAAGTGTCCAGACATGAACCACTGATACCCACTTGCTTTTAGTCCCTGACAGGGAAGAGAGAATGATCCCGCCTATTCATCCATAAAGCTCTGTCAGAGACCATCCATTCACCAAGTATCAACCACTTCAAAGACCTTGGAGATCCATGATATTACCAAAAAAACTTTCAAAAACAGCAGGATGAGAAGACCTCCACATCCCCCCTTCCTCCCACAGTCCCAAGCTTGGATCATACCTAATCCTCTTTACCTTTGCCTCCCACATTTCATGACATGCCAAGGTTTTTCATTTATAGGCACTCCTATAGGAGTTCATGTCCTTCCTCTACACCTGTCACAGAACCATCCTCCAGTGACCTCTCAGGCTAATCCACTGCAGATACTACAGCCAGATTAATTTTCCAAGGCAGAAAAAAAAAAAATCACAGCCTTCCTCCCACTTGAAATTTTCTTTTGATTTGTTCTATTGTTGTTGTTACTCTTCATTACAGAAAACATCAAAAATAGAGTTCTGTGAGAAACCTCATGGACCCATCATCCAGCTTCAGTAATTATCTCCTCATGGCCAATCGTGTTACCTCTACACCTCAACCCACTGAATAATTTCAATCAAAGCTCAGACAGCATATGACTTCATCTGCAAATACTTTAATATCATTCTCCTTACACAACTCTAACATCTTCATCACAGACCCTCAAATCAACAATCATTCTTTTCAAAATATCATTAAATTTCCAATCAATGTCATCATTTTCATGATTTACCTATACATCATCATCTTTTTCTTTTATTTACAATTTTTTTTGAATCAGGATGGACATAGTCCAAACATTGTGATTAGTTAGCATGTTTCTTAAGCCTCTTTTAAACTATAGTTTCCCTCTGTATTCCTTTCTTTTTTTCTATTTTGCTTTGTTGTATCTTTTTAGAATTGTTTTGTTAAAATTTTAAGTGTTAAACTTGGTTTTTTAAACCCATCCTTAAAAGCTTTTATTACCACTAGTCTGCATCTATATCAAGTTCCAATCAAATCATATCCTAAATGTAGTCTTTTTTTTTAAATACATCCAAAAATTCTTTGATAATTTGTCCCTTCAAGCAGAGCAGCTTAATTTCACTCCTTTGAGGATGCACTCGACTTAGGGACTCACTTCTAATGAGTAGAATGTAGTGGAAGTGAAGGTGTGTATTTTCAAGACTGAAGACCACAAAGGCTCTGTGGCTTTCTCCTTGCTCTCTCCAGTGGGGGGATCACTGGCCTTGGAGGAAGCCAGTGGCCATGCTTTGAGGACTCTCAGGCAGTTCTGCAGAGAGCTCCACGTTGAGAGGAAGTGAAGCCTCCTGCTAACTAACAGCCATGGGAGTGAGTGAACGCCAGCCCCGGTCGAGTCGCCCCTGCAGACTGCAACCTCATGACAGACACTGAGCCACAACCCCCAGCTAAGCACCTCCTGGGTTCCTTGCCTACAGAGACTGTCAGACAATAAATGTTTATTGTTTGAGGCTGCAGAGTTTTGGGGTGATCTGCTACACAGCAGTGGGTAACTAATACATCATGATTTCTGACGTCACATCGTTGCCATTCCTGGAAATGCCCTTCTTATCCAGTTCTTTGTGTCCAAATTTCACCATTTTTTCAAGCTCACCTTCTCTAGAGCCATCCCCTGGACCCCCACTTTCCCAACACTCCAAAATCTGGAAACAATTGCTCCTTCCTTTGATTTCCTAAAGAACTCGGTATCTGGTCCTAAATCAAGCTGTCTAAAACCAATCTGGCCAAAGGTAAAACCAATTCATCTACGGCTCACCTACGTAAAACGTGTAGTTTTAACATTACACAGTTTTACTAAAGTCACTGTTCCTGCAAACATGCCACGCACACACCCGTCTTCAGGGTTCATGCTCTCACTTCCTTCAGGCCTTTGCTTAAATGTCACCTTCTCAGTTGGGTCTTCCCTGACAGCCGATTAAGACCACCAGAGCCCTCATGCCTTCCAACCCTGCACCCATACAGCACTCCTGGCCCCTCACTACAATTTTCACCACAGCAGTTATGATAATGGTTTAATTATGCCACTTTCAATTATCTCCCACTTTGCAGACCATAAGCTCCGGGAAGGCAGACATTTTGTGTATTCGTTCATTCTGTACCCTGCACCCCTATAATGGTGCATGCATGGGACACAGAATGTGTTCAATAAGAGCTTGGGTAATAAATGATCAAGACTGAAGGGCTTCGTATGCCACATGATGAGTATAACACTAAATACACATTTTGATATTTTAGCTATCTTTATGTCTACAAGCACCTTAAGGGGGCTTCATCAATCTCCTTCAGTAGATAAAAATAAAACCTTGAAACCCCCTAAAGGAGGCAATCTTAAAAGAAAAAAAAAAAGGGCGCCTGGGTGGCTCAGTCGTTAAGCATCTGCCTTCGGCTCAGGTCATGATCCCAGGGTCCTGGGATCGAGTCCCACATCGGGCTCCCTGCTCTGCGGGAAGCCTGCTTCTCCCTCTCCCACTCCCTCTGCTTGTGTTCCCTCTCTCGCTGTGTCTCTCTCTGTCAAATAAATAAATAAAATCTTTAAAAAAAAAAAAAATTAAAAAAAAAAAAAGAAAAAAAAGATAGCTGAAGAATTGTTAAATCTCCCAAAAGTAGCCAAAAATGGTCCTATCATCTGTGTTCTTTGGCGGTTTGATTAAATAGGGTTTCAGGTGATTAGGTCATTACCTAAAATCATCTGTGGGCCAACTGCACCCCTGCCTTTGCGTCTCTTGCAAGTTACAGCTCATAGATCATTTCAAAACCTCCTTAAGAGCAGAAATGGATCTTGTACATCTTCGTATGATGTATTAACATATAAAAGTTTATTAAGAAATTGTCAGAATTAGGGCAACTGGGTGCCTCAGATGGTTAAGCATCTGCCTTCAGTTCAGGTCATGATCCCCAGGTCCTGGGATAGAGCCCCACATCGGGCTCCCTGCTCAGCAGGGAGTCTGCTTCTCCCTCTCCCCTTCTGTTCTCTCTCTCTCTCTCCCAAATAAATAAATAATATTTAAAAAAATAAATAAATAAAAGGAAAGAAATTGTCAGAATTGTTAGTGTCCCAGGCTATCTCGTCTCCTTACCCAAAACCACACTGGAGGCACATCCACATACAAACGCCCTATAACAATGGCATGGTTAAAAGGGTCTTCATTCAGCAGATGAAGCCTCTGAAGCAAATGTATCTACTGACTTATTTTTCCAAAGCCGTGTTCGAGCTGAAACCTTAGCCACCTCTTTGACTCACAACATTCTTCTCTAAATTATACTGCTGCTACCAAAAAAAGAAAGAAAAAGTTCCTCCTTTATCTGACTTCTGACATATGGTTCTTACTAACAATCTATATATACACACCACAGAGGGTCAAATTGTAACAGTAGATGGTGATATTCAAGATGAATGAGATCGCTTGTAAATTACTTCACAGTTTATGTAAGTAGTAACGCAAGAAAAAAAATAATCGCAATGCACGGTAACCTGACTCTCGATTGCCAAGGCACTGTTCAGCACGGAATTGTTTTTTGTTTTTAAGATCCAGGACAATGCTGGAAGAGAGATGTCTAGCTAGGGTATCGCCAAAGCTTTGTATCATTTCAAGGACACACAATTACATTCATGTTCTGGCCCAAAAAAGCACCACTATCTTTTAGAGAAAGCGTCAGCAAATCATAAGAATTCTTACATTCTTACATTTTTTTAATGGTTGACGGGGGGAAAAAAACAAAAGAAGAATATTGGATGACACATGAAATTTATACGAAATCCAAATTTCAGTGTCCATCAATAAAGTTTTATTGGATCAGTCACACGTGTCCGTTTATGCATCATCTACGGCTGCTTTTGTGTTAAACAGCAGAGTTGAGAAGCTACAACAGAAACCATGTGTCCCACAAAGCTGAAAATATTTATGACCTGGCCCTTTACAGAAAAAGTTGCCATCCTCTACTTCAGGGCACGGATGCTGAATCTTACCTGCCTCTATTTAAAGCCTAACATGTGTTAATATTATTCACTTATTAAGTGTGTGACCTTGGCCAAATTACATAACCACTCTGTACCCTCAGTTTCCCTACCTGTAAAAGGGGGGCTAATCATTGTACCCACCTTCTGGGGTCACTGTGAGTTGTAAATTAAGAATACAGACAAAGCACTTGAAAAGAGTCCCCGACATGCAGTAAGCCGTGACCACAGATTCGCTGGAGCCACCAATCCTTCTTGTTGCAGGCTGCAGGATGTGTTCTCCAAGGGAAATGCTAGCAAAGTGGTTAGATTTCAAACTAGCCCCCCGAATCTGTTTACCATGGTAGAACTGAAGGATAAGAAGAAATGAGAGAAAAAAATGGAAGAAAAACAGAATGAAGAGCAGTGAGGAGGGAATAAGAAGAGAGAGGAAAAAGTATGAGGACCCCACTCAGCAGGGACAGTAGGTGGCCTGCTTGATGGGGAAGTATAAATTAGGGTAATTTCATCTATACTAGCAGATTAAATAACTTCTGTAGGCTGCCTAGGTACTAATCACCATGTGGAAGCTGTCTCTGGGGGGGGAAGTATTCCAAACTCCCAGCAAGTGACTTACAAATGAACCGCTGGGTCAAGCCCATTTTCAAGTGGAGAACTTCCTGTATTTTACATTCCTAGACAAATGACAAGTAAGAGATGCAGTACCTTCTACATCTTGTTATACATGTCGAGTAGCTAATTAAAAGGAAGCAACGTACGTAAGGACGCTGGGCGGCGAGGAGGTGCTCCTCGGGCCACTCAGAGGAGGGCAGGGATAAGCAGTCTTATCCAGGAGTCCTCATTGTGTTCAGAATGGCACTTACTTCCAAACAGTAAGAAAAAACCACGTTCCCATAAATAGAACACAGGCTCATTCACCAAAAATGGACCTGGGTGGCAACTGGGAGGAAAACATGGTGTTAATAGAAGAGACACTTAACCTGCTACCGAGGTTGAGAAATGCTCTTTCCCAGGGCTTCCACTCACTTGAATACCTTCTCTGTGCAGAGCGGAGTTCCTGCCATTTCCATGTATCTTCGCAAACTTCCCTCACTGTTTCCCTTCAATTATTTTAAAACTCTAGACACTTCCCCCCACCCCTAAAAAAGAGGAATTTTTTAACTCACAATTGCACCACAAACAACTATCTTTCTTATTCCTGTCCCACCTTGATTCCCCTAGTCCTCTCTAATGCTTTGGTTTACATTTATGGTCAATCTTCCCTGCAGAGGCTAAACACACATACCAAATACGTTTAAGAGACTTGATGTGTAAGCATAACATGTAAAACCTTAAGGAAAGAAAAGACATCATTATCCAAGTGATTTTAGCAAATTGTGCAGGAAAAGCAGAGTGATTGAAAGCAGGGCATGCAGGGCATCCAGGACAATAATTAAGGTGCTCCTGAGTGGAGGCAAATTGAAAACACTCACTGAGAATGAATCTGCTGGGAGAGTCCTACTGAAGGCTTCGGCTTGAGGGTCAAGGTCATCTGGGCCATGGGGCTGACTCGTGGTAGACTGTCTGCCTTCTTCAATGAAGTGTGTTTTGCTGCTTGCTCAGGAGGGACCCAGGAGGAAGCAGCCCCAGGACTCTGCCCTCCAAAGCCTGGTGACGAGGTGTCCTGGGCAACTGTGGTCTCACAGGCCTTGCCCTTGGTCCCCGGTTTACACACACAGAGTTGAGGCCGGAGACACATCCCTCCATTCTGGCACGGTGGAACACAGCTTGCTGCAGAAAGACAACAGAAGATATGACTTTGAAGAAAAGCATTATAAACATCACAAATTCTTCCAAAGCCTTCACATTAGCACCAGGATTTTCCCCCAAAAAATAAAACTGTATTTAAAAACACGATGGAGGGGCACCTGGGTGGCTTGGTCAATTAAGCATCCAACTCTTGGTTTTGGCTCAGGTCATGATCTCAGGGCCGGGAGCTCAAGCCCCGTGTGGAGCCTGCTTAAAGTTCTCTCTCTCTCTCTCCCTCTGCCCCTCCTCAACCACCACTCACACTGTCTCTAAAAAATAATTTTAAAAAAACATGATGGAAAAGACGATGATGATAGCTAATATTTATTAATGGCTTCTTATGTGCCAGGCACCGTTCTAATGAGGTATCAACAATTTAATCCCCCAGCAACTGCTGTAAGTCGATGTTTTATTTTCCCTATTTTACTGATGAAGAAACAGACACAGGGTTATGTAACTTGCCAAAGGTCACACGATTATGAGTAAATAGAAGAGCTGGGAACTGAATCCAAGTGAACTGGCTGCAACATCATCATTCTGAACCACTTTATTAGAATGCCTCTCAGAAATGCATCAGAAACAAAGGAAAAGCTTAAGAAAATGCTTTGCCCTTCTTTTTTAAGCTGTGCTCTGTAGCTCAAGTTTAAATTTTAGATATCCAAACAAGACTCGGCAAAAAAAGCCCAAGTCCCATCTCAAACTCCAAAAAGTGCAACAGTCTTCATCTGGCATAAGCTTTTTGAGCTTGGAGTGACTGTTTGAGAAATGGAATCCAACCCACTTTTTTGTTTTTAAGGACAGAAGGATGCCCCGATTGAGAAGCATCCAACATACACTTTTATACTTTTGTTTTTAAAAGCCAGTGCCCCGTATACCATTCCTCATGTTACAATGAAAGGCAACCAAAAAGAAATGAGCTCTTTATCTCCTTTTTGATATGATGCATATACTCTGAATCACCAGAACTGCAGTTAGAGTTTTCAAGTTGGCAGACCTATGGGCCATGGGTAAGGTAAGTGGATTTCATCATAGGCAAGGTACTAGAGGAGTTTAGAGGTGACTGACTTAAATTTAATTAGGTTGATGTTATAGTCCAACGGACAGGATTCCTTCAGTTTCTTCTTTGTTTGTCCAAATGCATTGATTTATGCCAACTGATTTTGTTATCAGTCCACTTTTGACTTCAACTCTTGGTCCTCGGGCAGATCACACTACTGCATCTCCCACAAAATTCAATGTCAGATTCAGTCCACAAATATTTACAAAATAGATGAGGGATATGAACCAGAGCAGGCTCAGTTATGGACGAGCCAAATGACCAAGACTAAAAGCTCTTTGACCTCCTGTTCTTCTATAAAAGAGAAAACATACTTTTCCCATCTTCCTACAATATGATTCCTATTAGTTATAGCAAATAATGATAAGAAATGACCATCAAGTGCCAGAATACTGGGCTGACAACTTTTCCAAAAGTGGGAAAGGATTCTTAAAAAGCAAAGAAAAATGCAGCCAACTCCCTTGGTGACCTTGGGGTAAGTTATTTAACCTTGGCCTCTGCACCTGTACATGTTTGGGGGCAAGAGGAGGGCAGTAACCGCTTTTTCTAAAATGGTCCCCAAGAGCTCTTACCAAATTAGGCTTCTAGAATTCAAAGCCCAAAACTATGCAGTTCCAGGGTTCAGGATTCTAATTTATCAGCATTTTCTTGGCCAACTGATGATCACTGGGTCCCTACCAGGCCACGGTTATTTATGGAATGTCACAGGAATGGAAATGGGCTCCACCCAGCGAGAACAGAAGTGGCCACAAGGGAGAACAGGACTGGGCTTTCAAAGCTGAGCCTGTGCCAGAGATCACCCCGCAGGCACTTTCATGTATACATTCTCTTCATGCTTTCAATTAGAAACATGTTTCATTTAAACATCTGAGAATGATTTCCGCTTCTCCTCCCTCCCAAGGTGTACTGCAAACGTCCCCTAATCTACCAGGAAGGCTGCACAGAGCAGCTTACAAAAGTTGGTACCTAGATAGGGGCCAATCATGAAATCTTCCAAAACACCACTGAGAACATACAACAAGAACCTACCTTTAGGAGAACATAGATGGATCGGAAGTGTAAAAGGGTAGAGATTTTTTTAACTCTTCGTATTTGGTAGAGTGTGGGAGGCAGGGAAAGAATTTTAAACAAACTTACAAAAATTTTTTTACTGTAAGAGAAAGAATATGTTATATAGTAGTATGACTGGATACACTACGACCCTTTTGCAGTAAATGTTGAAAGAAGAGTAAGGAGAATGACTAGACAGTGGTCTCGTCCACCTACCCCAGGAAGGCTGGCAGCAGCTCCCTGGAACACACAGATGTGGGGGGAGGGGAGGCTGGCTTGACCTGGGGCAGGGGGTGGGGGGAGGAGGTGAGTGGGTTACAGTCCCTAATTGCCAAGATAAGCCCCTCACCTTGCATGAAAAGAAAAGCAAAACTCATGTCCTGCAACCACATTTTGTCAGGCCATTTTTCCTTGGAAATTGGGACCTCACGCAGTCGTGGTTCTCGCTTCCCAAAGCGTGGTGCCTGGACCAGTGGCAGCATCACGTGGAAGCACTTTAGAAATGCACGTTCTCGGGCCGTCCGAGGCCTGCTAAATCTGGAACTGCAGTCCAGCAGTTTGACCGCCCTCTAGATGAGTCAGATGCATCCTCAAGTTTGAAAACCACGGACATACAGTGTTTGGAAACTGGCACTCTTCCAGCAGCATGTTTTTGAGGATTTTTTTTCCTAATTCCACTATCATTAACATACAGTGTTATATTAGCTTCAGGTGTACAATACAGCGATTCAACAATTCCATACATTAGGATTTATATTTTTATAATGGCAAATTTGGTGTTTTCACACTACAGTTGCATTTATTTTCTTGAATTCTTGCTGTGATAAATGTGTTTGTTTTATGTTGTTGCCCTTTTATTTTTAATGCAAAAAAAATTTAAAAACTTTCCATGTGACCAAATTCCCAAGATGATTATGGGTCCCTTCCAAAAGTCTATTTATCACCATCTACTTCCGAAGTAAAAATTTGTAGGCACTTATGAGAAAACAGTTATTCTAACCAAGGCACTGAAGTATGTGGAATATTATAAATAAATGTTACAGAAGCACTTTAAAAATACTTTTCCACCAGTTGATTCTGCATTTGCCCAGCCAGAAGTGGCTCAACACAATGAGTAAACACTACATCAAGATCTTATCAGGGGGCTGGGCCTCCGTTCTCAGGCTTTGCAGCACATTAGAATCACCTGGGGAGCTTTTAAAACTCTCAAAACCCAAGACTAACAGCAGGCTCTGAATCAGAATCTTGGGGAGGGGGGCGCTCAGACATCAGTTCTGGTTTTTGCTTTTTGTTTTTTTAAAGTCTCCAGGTGATTGCAATGTGCAGCCAAACTCGAATAAAATCCTAATCCAGACTTGCTGACAGACTGGGTTTCGTAAAATGCAGCTCTTTGGATTTTTTCTCCTTCACTCAAAAGCTTTCAGTGCATGTTAGCTGCCCATGAGATATATTTAAGACCCTCTACACCTGCCCCCAACCCCCTTTCCACCCTCATTGCCCCCGGCCCATCTCTGCAGAAGCCCACCACTCCTTGTCTCTGCACACGGTGCCCTGTCCTAAAACACAGGCCCCTCAGGCTCTTGCTCGTGTGAACTCCCTCCCGCTCTACGAAGTCCTTCCCAAATGCCCACCCGCCCCTACCACAATCTGTTCATCACCCAAACTCCCAACCCCTCTCACCATTCCTATCACAGTCCCCATGTACTGCCACACATCATTCATCAGCTCTCAACAAGTTCTCTCAATCCTCAAACTACATTATCAACTGTGAGGTCAGTTAATTGGCTCATGTAGAACTTTTCTGTAGCCTAGGACGGCAGCTTTAACTTCATCCTGGTCAACCAGCTGGTGTGAAAGCAGAGCCACTCCTTTCCCAAGGATGCTGGGATTTGAGAACATCTGTAAAGGGAATATAATCAGTAGGCTCCTAATCCGTTACATCATAACGTCTACACCTCCAGACTTCCATTTGCATGTTGCATCTTTGATCAAATCTCCAATCCTTCAAAGATGTTTTTAAACAAAAACTAGTATTAAAATATACTCTACTAATGTATAAGATCTGCAGCAGCATTTAAACAATATGCTGTTAGGGGCACCTGGGTGGCTCAATCAGTTAAGCGTCTGCCTTCAGCTCAGGTCATGATCTCAGGGTCTTGGGATCAAGTCCCATGTTGGGCTCCCTGCTCAGGAGGGAGCCTGCTTCTCCCTTTCCCTCTGCCCCTTCCCCCCCCCCACTTGTGTGCAGAGGCTCGCACTCTCTCTCAAAACCTTAAAAATAAATAAATATAAATAAACAAACAATATGATGTTAAAGAAATCATTTCAGAAGCCCAGACCCAATGTGTTCCAGAAGAACTGTGAACGGATGTGACGCTCTCAAACAAGCTGGTTGAGGACTAACAGAAAGAACATCACAATGCACTGGTAGGAGCTGTGATAAGTTACTAAGCTTCCAGTGGAAAAGCATGTTAAGGGGATTAGCCTAAGAAGTTCAGATGCAATAGATACAAAAAGGAGCTTCTGTGAGGTACGTGCACACAGAAATAGTTCGGAGATCTACAGACTGTCCCCTGAGCCTTCACCTCATCCTAAGCTGCACAGGCATAGGGCAGATCACCAGGAGGCCAGGACCTGTATGGTGCAAATTCCCAATCCTGCCCTCACCAGAGTCAGGACATTCATCAGAGTCTCCAGAATTAAACTTCTTTAAAGAGAACAGCAAGGGAGATGGATGGGGTGTGGGCTAGATGGGTGATGGGTATTAAAGAGGACACTTGATGTGATGAGCACTGAGTGTTGTATTTAAGTGATGAGTCACTGAATTATACTCCAGAAACCAATATTGCACTGTAGTTTAACTAAAATTTAAATTAAAAAAATAAATAAAGAGGATAGCAAGACCTCAATGTCAAAATCAGGCAAGAACAGTACATGAAAGAAAACTAACACACAAATCAGTTAAGAACACAGATACAAAATACTTAAATATTAGTATTTCAAAAACAGAAAAGCAAGCAGAATTCCAGAAATACAGGATGGCTTTAATGTCAGCAAATCCGTATATGGAATTCCCCATGTTAAAAAATTAAATGAGAACTTATCTCAATGAATGCAGAAAATCTTCCAATAAAATTCATCACTACTCATAATAACAAAAGAAACTGTTAGCCAACTAGGAATACAAGGGGATTTCCTTGTTCTGCTAAACAGTACCTACACCAAATCCCACAACAAACAGCATACCAAAACTACAGCAAATACTATGACGAAACTATAGAAGCATTCCTATCAAAGTTGGAAACATAGAGTCTAAATGCCTACAATAACCTCTAATAGTTGATGTTGTATTGCAGGTTCCAGCCAACAGGGCGAAAGAAGAAAAAGAAATAAAAAGTCTAAGAACTGGAAGGAAGAAACAAGTTTATCATTATTTTCAATTTAAGTAAATGTCTATGTAAATAAAAAGATTCTACAATCTATTGTAGGTGATAATGCGGAACTGGTTCAGACAGAGAAACAGATCAATACAACGTGATATAAAGCTTAGAAACAGACTAAACCATGGAGTCTTGCAATGTGATAGAGATACAACAAATCTGTAGAGAAACAATGGACTACTTAATGGTGTTGGAAAACAGACATTCATCTAAAAGAATTAAAATCTGAGCCCTGCCCACATAAGAATATACATTCTAGATCTTTAAAAACTTTAAAAGAGGGTGCCAGGTGGCTCAGTCGGTTGAGCAACTGCCTTCAGCTCAGGTCATGATCCTGGAGTGCCAGGATTGAGTCCCACATCGGGCTCCCTGCTCAGTGGGGAGTCTGTTTCTCCCTCTGACCCTGCCCCCCTCTCATGCTCTCTCTCCCTCACTGTCTCTGTCTCTCAAATAAATAAATAAAATCTTAAAAAAAACTTTTTTTTTTAAAGAAAATGTGAGAGAATCTCTTCATGATTTGGGGTAAGGAAGAATTTCTCAAATCTCAAACAGTAAGTAAAAATCAAAAAAGGATTGATGAACTTGACTACATCCAAAGAGAGAGAGAATCTTAAGCAGACTCCATGCCCAGTCCAGAGCCCGATGTGGGGCTCAATCTCACAACCCTGAGATCATGACCTGAGTGAAAATCAAGACTCAGATGCTTAACCGACTGAGCCACCCAGGTCCCCAAACTTGACTAGATCATAATTTAAAAGACACTATGTACAAAATTGAAAGACAAATGCCAAAGAAAAGACACTTGCAATAGATTTAACAAAGGATTATAACCAGATATATCAGGAATTCCTAAAAATCAAAAGAAATACAAAACACGGACAAAAGATATGAATTGGTTATTCACAGATGATGAAATGGGAGTGGCAAATAAATGTGAAAAGATATTCAACCTCTCCAATTATCTGAGAACTGCAAATCAGAACAACAGTGAGATGCAATTCTGCAGTCAAGAGACTGGCAGTAAGTCCGTCACCACCCAGTGTTAGCAAAGATATAGGGAGATGGGAAGTGTTACATACTGCTCGCAGGTTATTTTTTATTGACCTCTGTGAAAAGCAATTTGGCAGTATTTAGTAAGGTTCTAATGTGAAAACCCTAAGAGCCAGCAATTTCACTTCTGGGCTGTCATGTATTCAAAGAATGTGCACTGCACACCAGGAACAGTAGGAAAATATTGGCATTGACAAACTGTGGTATATTCATACACTATACAGCAGTTAAATCATGATCCAGATCTATACAGCCACATGGAGGGATCTTGAAAATAACATTCACTGAGAAATTACATGAGGCTACTTTATGATACTGTTCTTTATATGGTAATAACTGTCCATGCAATTCTTAAAATATATAAAATACTAGTCATTTTTATAGACATATGAAATCAACAAAAGCATAAAAATGTATTGGATTCACACTAAATTCATGACAGTGACAACCTCTTAGAAAGAAGTAGAACAATACTAGCGAAGAAAATAAATCACTTTACTGGAATTTTTTTCTTAAAGGAAAGATGAGTAGCAAATATGACAATGAGCCTACCTATATTAGCTGTGTGTAGTATATAAACAGGGATTTATTACTGTACCCTTTGTACTTTTCTGTATATTTTTCAAAATCAAAGTAAGTTTAAAAGAACAATGCCACAGAAGGCAATTAAGAATTGAAGGCAGTGAGTCTACGGCCATCCCACCCTGAACGCGCCCGATCTCCTCTGATCTCAGAAGAATTGAAGGCAGTGAAAACCTGTTCCTTAAGCAGAGAGTGAAGAGGTGCTAACGAGGATGAGGCAGGTCAGTGTCAGAAACTGCCCCCATGACAATGATGAACTCAGTCTGCAAATCCTGGGCTTGCAGAAAGCTGACATTAAGATACGGGTGAAGAGGATATGCAACAAAATCTTACTCTATCCTGGAGGCCACACCAGTCTTCTGAAAACACCTTTTCGTCATTTGAAACAAATTCTCAAATTTTACCCTAAACAGATACTCTCCCATTTCTTCCATATTTGATTCCTACTCCAGTTGACAAGCTGATCCTAATGTTCTTTAAAAGTTCGATGATTATATTCTTAGGAAACAACCCATGCCCTGAAGCTCAGCCTCTACTGCTTTTAATTCTAATAAAGTAACTCTTAGTTATATTTAAAACTCATCCCAGCCCACACAGGGCCAACAGGGTGACTCTCTGCCCCTTGCTTTTCTCTCCAAACAAGTTGTAGCTGGTCTACTGCATGTGTCCCGCAGAGAAATGTGAGTCTAACTGTGTCTTCTGTGATCAGAGACAGCAGGTGAGAAATGGCTTTGCTGTGTGTGTCTTCACAGTAATTCCCAGCTGCCCTTTGAAGTTATTCAATAACACTAAGTGATATCAGATCACAAGAAACATAGCATGAGGTCACACATTTTAGTCTAACTCTGTCTGCTCCTTGTACCAAACCCAAATAAATGCTGTGCTTGCCTTGCAAATATCTCCAGGTCAGCTTCCTCCAAATCCCTCAAGAGCAAAAAATATTAGCATAACATCCCAATGCCTTTTCTATCCAGCCTCATGGAATAATGAAGAATTCCCCATCACCAAATTTTCTGCATAAGTGAACCAAGAACCAACACATATACTAACCCTGGTGGATTTTGATCGTTATGAACACCCAAGTGAAGTACCTCAGGGGTGTATGTGTGTGTGTGTGTGCGCGCGTGCATGCACGCGCACGTTCAGGTCCTTTCCAAATCAGGCTGCCAAGTAGCACAGGCTTTCTCCCCACTCTTTCCTATCCTGTTTGCTTTTGTCATCTACTCTCAATCTCAAGTGACAACTTACCCAAGCAGACAGTCAGATGGTTGTGCAGACAGTTAGCACAAATTACACAGAATACAAGTCACAAAGGTTGTCTGCAGAATCTCCTGGCTTTTTTCAGGAGTTTAATGCCTTTATGTCAAGTATTGAGCCGCCATCTGTCTAATTCCCCAGGAGCTGTGTTCTGGAAAGTTGAGGTTCTGGAAGCCTGAGCTCAGCAGGAGTAGCTTGTTACTATGTGATTTAATTTAAAATAGGTGGTCAGTGGAGGCCAAGTACACTCCTCCCAATGCCATCAAGAACTGTGAAATCACTCATGGAATATAACATAATTAAGTCGTAAGTCATGTAATGAAAAACCACCAGCAGTTTTCCTGGGATCTGTTTCTGGTCTTATTACTGCCATTTTATTAACGTTTCTTAACTTTTTTTTTTTTAAGTCAGTGAGAAAAGAAAAGAATGCAACATTAAAGATCTACAGTTTAGACTATGTAAACATTTAATTTAAAATAGCAAAAGGGGGGTGCCTGAGTGGCTCAGTCGTTAAGCGTCTGCCTTCGGCTCAGGTCATGGTCCCAGGGTCCTGCGATCGAGCCCCGTATCGGGCTCCCTGTTCGGCGGGAGGCCTGCTTCTCCCTCTGCCACTCCCCCTGCTTGTGTTCCCTCTTTCACTGTGTCTCTCTGTGAAATAAATAAATAAAATCTTAAAAAAATAAAAAAAATAAAAAATAAAATAAAATAGCAAAAGGAAGAGAAAAACCAGAAAAAAATTTTCAGGAAATGCTCTTATATAGAAAGGATGAAAGCTGTCTTTAACAAATTAAGGCCAAAATTGGAAAAAAAAAAAGGGGGGGGGGAAGAAAAGAAAAGAGGGCAGAAACAGACAATGAAGACAAAAGAAAAGGCAATTAGTAAATAAACTTGTGGGGTAATGTCCAAATTAAGTCATCAAAAGAAATACAAACAAAAATGAGGAGATACAATACTTGGCTAGTGTTTTGAAAGTCACGTAGAAGTATTAATAGAAACCAAAGTAAGCCTCTTAGCAGTTTAACAATAGGTTTCAAATATTTCAGTAGCCTCATTTCTAGAAATTTATTCTAATAGTCAAAAAAGGAAATAACTATGCACATACATAAGTCAGCTGCCCACAGCAGTGTTATTTATACCAATGAAAAATTCAAAAGAAGCATACAGGTTGAGTCAAGTATGATATTACAACCATTCAAAATTAGAATTTTAATGTCATACTGTTAAGTTTTTTAAATGTTGATACTGTCAATGTGAATAAAAGCCCAATGTTATTTTGTTAGTTATTAACCATCTTCTCTAACAGTATAATTTTATTTTGTGCACTAATGCTAGTACATATGTATGATAAATACAAGTATGTGACAGACCTTGAGTTTTACAGACTATAAAATATTATGCACATATAGAGTATGATTATAATTGAAATCTTTATAGTTCATTAGAAGAAAGACCACGTATTTCTAAGTAATAAATCTGTAATGTGTATTAATCCCACCATATTATCCTTCTTCACTCATTCACACACTAGGACCCACCCCCTTATATGCTAGCCCTGTGCCGAGAACTGTGGATAAAAAGATGGAGGAGACAAATCTGCTCTCAAGGAGATCAGAGGCCAGTTAGGAAAGACAAGTATTTAAAAAAAAAAAATCACTGTACAGTTATGTGCTGGAACAAAAGGTATAGAAGGAATGAGAAATAAGGGGTCCTCATTGGGTAAAAGACAAATATCTTGATTTATTATATCCAGGGGACCACAAAGGATACAAAGAATTCTTGAAATGGTTTGTTTCCTGGAGGAGCGAGGAAAACCCCCTGCCCAGGCTCACCTACGGATGGAAGCAGATGAAGCTGGGCTTCGGAGTCTGAACCAACTCCACACCTTTGCTGTGTGCCCTGGGACCAGTTGCCAAGTTTGACCTGTGCCTTCTTGGTCCTTGACACTGATCCAAATACTGAGTGGCAATTCTGCATTCCATTTTGCACCAGGCCCTGTCATATGCCCTGTGACTAGAACTGCACACAAGGAAAAGCCATCTCTGCCCTGTGAAACCCATGGCCCAGGCAGAAGACTGACAGGAGCAGTGATCATCACTATTATAAGCATTTCAAAAAGAGCACGGTACACAGTGGGGGCCCACCCATATGGGATTTAGGGTATTAGGAAAGACCTCCCTGAGATCATGAACTGAGGATCAGATCTGAAAGCTGAGAGAAGTAAGTAACACATAGGCCTGGCCCTGGAGTGGCCAAATGTTAGCAGGGAAACCCGCCACAAAGGCATTAAGAAGCCGAATGCAGGGGCATCTGGGTGGCCCAGTCAGTTAGGCATCCAACTCTTGATTTCGGCTCAGGTCATGATCTCAGGGTCCTGGCATAGAGACCTGCATTGGGCTCTGCACTCGGTGGGTGTCTGCTTGAGGATTCTTTTTTTTTTTTTTAATTTTTTTTTTTTTTAATTTATTTATTTGACAGAGAGAGACAGCAATAGAGGGAACACAAACAGGGGGAGTGGGAGAGGGATAAGCAGGCTTCCCGCTGAGCAGGGAGCCCAATGCGGGGCTCGATCCCAGGACCCTGGGATCATGACCTGAGCCGAAGGCAGACGCCTAACGACTGAGCCACCCAGGCACCCCTTTTTTTTTTTTTAATTTTTTTTAATTTTTTTTTTTTATTATTTTTTTTATGCTTGAGGATTCTCTCTCTGCCTCTCCCTCTGCCCCTCCCCACTATTCTCTCTCTCTCTCTCAAATAAATAAATCTTTAAAAAAAATAAAGATTTTAAAGAAGCAAAATAAAAATGGACTCTGCTGACTCCAGAACAACTTTTCATTAGAGATCAGGTTCAGCAGGGTGAGGAAGGAATTGCAAGATATTCTTAAATATGTGTGTCCAGTACACTGAGCCAGTAAGGTTTAAGGTGACCAGCAGAGAGGGTATCCTGTAGATCAGGAATACAACAGTGATGCCCATCACCATCCGTGTAACTTAATGCTGCTCTAGATGCTCTGGCCAATTCAGTAATAGGTGGAAGAGAGGCGTGCAGTAAGACAAGCCAGCCCTCACGCTGCCAACAAGACTGTCCACGGGAACAGACTTTCTGTACAGCAAACAGCCACATTTTAGGATTAAGACCTAGAAACACTCATGCCCATTTGGTTTGTGTTTTGCTATTCCTAACATAGGAAATCTGATACCCAAATATGTCCACCGCGATATTACAATCACTATAGTAGTACAAAACAGAAATATCTTACCCATAATCCAACAAGTGGACAAAAGTCATGGAATGTGGTCAGTCATGAAAAACAATGTTTCCAAGACATTTTTAAGGGCATGGAATAATGCTAATGATGTAAGGCCAAATTAAAAAAGAAATACATAAAAATCTCCTACTCGCTCTAGAACTCACTCCAATCAGCTTTGCACCTCATCCCTGTCCACTGAATTGGTATCTTGTCAGAATTGCCTGTGGCCTCCGTGCTACCAATCTAGTGGGCTTTCTCCCTTCTTGGCCAACAGCAGCACTGGCCGTAGTGGATCGGTCCCTCCTCCTTTACTACTCTCTCCCCATGGCTGAGAGGTCACACCGCCAGCACCTCAGTCTCCCTCTGGCTCTCCTTCCCTGCCTGACCTCTGCTGACATTTCCCAAGACTTGCTTGGTCCTTGGACCCTTCTCCTGGTGATCTCATCCAGTCCCACGGCTTTGATTTCCAAGTAGACTGTGCCCCAAGTTAGATCTAGGCCTGGTCCTTCTATCTGAACTCCAGATTTCCACGTTCAATTGCTTCATTGACAGCTCCACATGGAGATCTAACAGACTTCTCAAATTGAGCATAGCTTGATTCCTTCCCCCACCCCAAACTCCACAACAGGTTCCTCCTTAGCATTCATCTCCTTAGAAAGCACTGCCATTCACCAAGTTGCTCCCCGAGTGCATTAGTTTGCTGGGGCGGCTGTCACCAAGTACCACAAACTGGATGGCTTGAACAACAGAAAGTCATTGTCTCACGGTTCTGGAGACAGAAGACGGAAATCAAGGTGTCAGAGTGGTTGGTTTCTTCTGAGGGGTGTGAGGGAATCTGTCCCACTTCTCCCCTCGCTCCTGGTAGTCTCAGGCATTCCTGGCTTATAGAAGCTGCTCTCCCTCCCTGTGCCTTCACGTCTCCCCTCTCTGAGTATCTGTGTCCAATTACCCCTTTCATAAGGACACCAGTTGTATTGGATTAGCCATGCCCTCCACCCCTGTAGGACGTCTTCTTAACTAATTACATCTCCAGTGACAATTTCCTCAAAGAAGGTCACATTCTGGGAAACCAGAGGTTACGACTTCAACAAAGGAACTGGAGCGGGGTAATATTTCCATGCATAACACCCAGTTGTCATATTTGAGTCTTCTCTTTATCTCATACCACACATCCAATCCATCTCAAACCCTGTTAGCCCTACCTTTCAGTACATTCTGAATGTAACCATTTCTCACCACCTTCCCTCAAACCCCTCCCCTGGCCACCTTGTCCTCTGCAGTCTGTGCTCACCAGGACAGCCAGGGGGATCCTGTTAGAACCAAAGCCTGTTACAACATCACCCCTCCAGAGTTGCCATCTCACCCAAGCAAAGCCCTTATTTCTACAGCTGCAAGTCTCTGCCACCCTGTCCCATATAATTTCCTAGCACTCCTGAGCGCCATACTCCCGTCACACTGGCACCTTGCTGGTCCCCGCACCTGCTTCCACTGCAGGGCCCTTGCCCTGGGTGCACCCCACTGAGGATGTTCTTTCCCAGATATTACAAGCTGCCTTCCTCACATCACTCAGCCTCCCCTGTGACCAGCTTCTTCCCAAGCAGCAGCCTCTGGGCCTCTCTCTAGTCCCTTCCTCTGCCTCCTGTTTCTTCAAAGCACTTATCCTTACCTGGCATTTATCTATTCATTGCCTGTTCTCCCACGAAAACATCAGCTCCACTGCGAGAAAGACTATTTTGGTCACTACTTTTTTCCCCTGGGCCTAGAATATAGTCTGGCTCATAGAAGATAATAAATAATTGTTAAATGAATGAGCACATGAATGAAGGCTGGAAGAAAAACATACCTAAATGCAAACATGAATTATTTACCTATGAGTGGTGAAATTATACGTTATTAATTTTGTTTATGCCATCTTATACTTTCCAGATTTTCTAAAATAGCCTATTTTATAGTATGTCAAAAATTAACAATACTTTTTTGGAAAGAAATGTTAATTCACTTAAGGGCTTGTTTAAACACGCTTAAATTTTTAAGGGCTGTAACTTCCACAATCTAAACAATATGTGAGACAGAGTACCATACATGAGACTTTATGGTAACTGTACTATACTGGAACTTACATTTTTTACTTTGAAACTTACTCTTAATATACTATGATTGGGTAATATGTCTTGTACTATTATTAACATGTTTAATCTGTTTGAAAAGCTGACTTATTTTCATCAACCAAAAATGTTAAACAAGAGAAGCTTTTTTGAAAGTCAGAGCAATAAAAAATAAGTTTTATAAGGCCAAAACTACTGCCAACATGAGAATGGACTATCTGAAACTTGGATTAAAATAAAGGGAAAAAAAGACTAAAACAGTATATTTGATTATGGAGTGTCACCTAGTGGTAAAGAACCCACTGAAGCCAGGCAGCCCAAAATAAGCCCCCTCTGAGACGGTGACTAGCTGTGTGCCTTTGGGTATGAAACTATGACCTTTTTGGCATCTCAGTTTTCCCATCTGTGAAATGGGAATGATATAAAAAAGGGGGTTTCTATATTGATTAAATGACTATATCCAAGCCACTTAAAACAGTGCCTGGTTCAGCAGAGCACTAGACAGGTGTCAGCTATTAATATTGTTACCCTATGTACCAAATTCATCCCACATGTGCCCCAAAATAGCCTTCAAGGAAGCTTTTAAGAAACAGATCATATCTATATCTGGGATGTAATTTTATTTCTACAGTTAGAATTTTAATTTACCTAAAACAAAACAGCCTTTCACACTGAAAGCAACTACCTTTTTTTTTTCTTTCTTTCTTTCCCACACTTAATCATCCAGAGTAGAACTGCGGTGGCAACAACATGACAGCATCATTAGGCTAAAATATTACGTACTTTTTCTCATATTTACAAACTAATTTTCTTTAGTGAATAAAGAATCATGGTTACATGAGTGACACAGAGCCTTTAAAAATTACCATTTACTTTGACAGCATTCCTTAAGGTACTTTAAGAGTATTAAGTGACCAAGGACGGGAACACCCTGGAAGACACACCCACAGCCAGGTCAGAGCCTTTCCTTGTTAAAATAAAAACACTTGCAAAATGTCACTGATGCCTGAGCATCACTGCAAAATGCAAACATCTGACAGACCGTGGACACGGCCCCTGCTACAGAGACCATAATAATTAGGCCCTTACATCCTGAAGAGAACAGTTGAAGCCTCACAGTGAACTCTAAGGCCATTCCTCTAATAGGAGGAGGCTATTTGTAAACAATTAGTCTTCTGGCTACTAGCTCTCTTATTGTGAAATGTGATAGAAGTATTTTCAGAATTGAAGCTAAAATAGAACCACGGACTCTGAGGGCTCATCAGCAAGCAGCTGAAAGGAAGAAGCAAAGCTCTCTTTTCAAAACCTTAATATATAAAATCTAAAATTGTTTAAAGAGCATTCTCATTTACAACATCCTTCTGATGGAGAAATTAGTTTAGCGGCTCCTTTTACCCGCACAGTGGGCCTACCTTTCCATCTGCATCTAAACTGTCTTTTAATCTAACTGATCTCTCAAATCTCTTCAATAACCTGTCACCTCTGATCAGAAGTAAAAACTATGTCATCAGGAAACACATTTAAATAATTATTAAAAGCAACCATTCTTTGTTAGAAGTTGCCAACTTTATTTCCTTCTAAAAGATTATGCAAACTTATTAAGTGGATGATGCTAACTGGGTGCTACTCTTACCAAATTCTTAATGCTTTTGTTTTTCAGTAGAGTCACAGAAGTTTTTAAAGATTTAATCCAAGTAATTATTTTTATTGTTCAAAATATACCATGAATAACCAACTTTAATAGTAATTTTGTTTGCCTCTATTTTCTTACAAAGTGGAATTGCTAAATTTTCTCGTCCATTCTGGAAAAACCTCATAAAGAGAAAGAAAATAAGGAAATTTTATACAACAATTCTGGAAGTAAAGATTTTAATAAAGTCGTGAAAAATACAGTAATCATGAATCTCTCACAACTGCCTACACAAACTATGAAGTCATTTATTCTTAAGCCACAATCCCCTAAAAATAGTGTATTCCTAGTACCATTTTTTGTATTTTTCTTAGATTTCTTCCCATTGGTCATCACCAGCTCATACTGTAATTAGCAGCAGGTTTCTGTGGAGTGGGAATGAGGAAGAAAGAGAAAAAAGACTGCTGTGGTTCTTTGGGGTAGTCAGTCTCTAAAGAGGGCCCCAAATAATTCCACCCCTCCTTAGCGGCAAATGCCTCTCCTCCCATCAAAAGATGGATCTTATGTTCCCTCCCCTTAAATCTGAGCTGGGTCTAGGACTGTTCCACCAAGGAAAGGAAGAAGTACCATTCTGAGACCTCTGAGCCCAAGCATTAAAAAGAGGCCAGGAAGCAACACTTCTTCCATCTTGGCACCCAGCGACCATGTTATGGGGAAGTCCAAGCAACCACATGGAGACACCCATATGGAAGAGAACTGAGACCCCCCCCAAACAACAGCCCCTGCTGAGTTCCCAACCACAATAGCCAGCAGCCAGCATCATCTTGCCAGCCATGTGAGTATTCTACCTTGGAAGTAAAGCCACTTGCAAGCCACCCAAGTTGATGTCACATGGTACAGGAATGAGCTGTCCCTATTGAGACCTGCCTAATTGCAAAATCATTAGTAAATAAATGTTTGTTTTAAGCCACTAAGTAGTAGGGTAATTTGTCTTGCAATAATACATTGCAGAAATCGTCTTCCCAAAGAAGAATCAGCATATCTCATTCCAGGACTTCTGCTAATTCTACCATGCTCAATCACCCTGTATGAACACTTAAAACTGTGGCTGTGTGATCAAGTCCTCTAAATGAACACTAGCAAAGATGTGATTAATAACCTCAGGAATCCTATGAAGCAGGGAGAAAGCTCAGCACAGACCTCCATATCTATGCATTCTCAAGCACTGAACACAGGATCAAATACAAAGCCAGCTTTCTAATGAGTATCTGACCAAGTTACCAGGCATAGAAAAAATACTCATCTTTGATAATAATTGCCACAACTGAATACTATTTTACAAATTTTGTTATACATATTTTGCCATTTTATAAATAATGTAATACAAAAACAAAGAACACTGAATTGTACACTTTTTTTAATTTTTGTGTGTGTGTGTGAGAGAGAGAGAGCATGTGCATGAGCAGGGGCAGGAGGCAGAGGGAGAAACAGACTCCCCACTGAGCAGGGAGCCCGATGTAGGACTCCATCCCAGGACCCTGGGATCATGACCTGAGCCGAAGGCAGATGTTTAACCGACTGAACCACCCAGGTGCCCAAACTATACACTTTAAATGGGTGAATTACATGGTATGTGAATATATCTCGATTAAGTTGTGTAAACAAAAATCACCATGCACATATAGGGCAATTCCATCAACCGGCTTATAAAGCTCAAGGAAATCTAGGATAACAGATAAATTGGCCCAGCTGTGGCCAAAGCTGAAGTCAGAGACTGAGAATAAGCAGGACCTCATCCGAGGATTATAATTCCCCTACAATCTAAGTCAAGCACTTCCAATAAGGATCTCCACCCACCAGTAGCTCAGGTCATCTTTGAACAGTCTATCTTAAAAACACTTTTCCTTGGGACACCTGGGTGCCACAGTCGGTTAAGCATCCGACTTGGTTTCAGCTCGGGTTGTGATCTCAGGGTCGTGAGATCAAGTCCTGCATTAGGCTCCGCACTCAGCACAGAGTATGCTTGAGTTCCTCCTCCCTCTGCCTCTGCCCCTCCCGCTCATGGTCTCTCTCTCTCTCCCTCCAAAATGGATAAATAAATCATAAAAAAAAAAAAAGACTTTTCCTTATATTGAGTTAAAACCCACCTACCCATAGCTTCCACTCATTGACTCCTCTTTCCCCAGTATTTGAAGAAAGCTCTATCACACTGCTTGTGTCTTCTTTCCTCCTGACTCCACATACTCATTCCTACAGCTACTCTTCATGTGGGCACTGTCTCAAGTTCCTCCATCACCTGGTTGCACAGCTCTGAGTATATACAGTATGTCTCAGTATCCAAGAATATGAGCTTTGCAGTCAGAACCCCTTGGTTTAAATCTGAGTCCCATCTCCTAGTAGCCACATGACCTTTAGCCAGTTATTTTACCCTTTTAAGCTTCAAGTTCAACATCTGTAAGATGGGGATAGTAGAAAGAAGTCTCATCTTTGGGAGAGGAACCAGGGCGGGACTGGGTACCTGAGATGAAAACCACATGTAGTCTGAATTACCCTTGTGTATCTATTTAGGATGGCCGACATCCGATCCCTCCAAATGTCTTTCTGCATTTGAATAGGTCCCCATTTCTTCATTTACACACAATTGCTCCCCCTCAGCCAAGCACAAGCAAGTAACTCCAGCTTATTAAGTGCATTCATGATGCACTGCACTATAAAGACCCCACCTCAACGATGAGTTCAGCAACTAGCACAGTGTCTGGAACCCAAGCAGCCCACCCAAATTCTTAGCTTTTATTATTCTATCTCTATTGTGATTCTAGGAGGGAAGGCCAAAATCTACCCTGAGGTTTCTAAGGTGGGCAGCCCAGGGCAGAACAGGACAGACCTACAAGGGGGACAGTGTTAAAGATTTTTCTTTTTTCTAATGTCATGCCCAGGACCTCTTTTTCGGTTTTCAGTGATCTTCTACTTCCTTCAGTGGGCAAGATGAAGGCAGCTGGAAAACCCACAAGAGCACCCTGGAGAAGCGAGCCTGGCCCTACCCTTCGAAGCCCCCCCCCCCCACCCCCCACCCCCCATGTGTACCAGCAGCTGTGTTCGCACTCATCTGGAAGTAGTCCTGCGGATTCCCAGACAGCTCAGACCCACGCACACGGGCACAAGAGGAGAAGGTGGTTTGCTGACCCCATCCCGCTGAACACAAAACACACACATTTCTATTCACCCCCCACCCCAGAAGCCTGCCCTATCACCTGCACAAATGTAATTGCCTTATTAACTAAACCTTCGTGTGTCTTCAAGCCTGGTGAGTGGAGCCACCCAGGTGTACTGTTGAAAACTAAAATCAAATCTATTCCACCAAAGAGCTGAACCACTACACAGTGAAGAAGCTTGAGGGTTTTTGTTTTTTTTGTTTTTTTACTGTAACAATAATTATAGTCAACTGCCTGGTCAAACCATTCAACAACAAAGGGGGCTTTCCCACCAGTGACTGGTGACACCCTCTGCCCAGATGGCAGGGACCACGAGCCTGTGTCCGCATGGCCACTGGGAAGACAGCCCTCTCTGCCACAGCACCACACCCAGCTCTGCGCCCAAGTCTGAGACTGGAAGGGGGGGTAATTCCTGAGAAAGGCCATTAATAACACTCCTTCCTTTCACTACTTGTTTCAGGGAGGAGAAAATATTTGCATTTCTGATAACCTGTGTTCGGTGACAGTTTGTCACCCTCTCGCCTGACCAAGCCGGAGGCAATGCAAAGCTATTACCAGACCCCTGTCATTGGGCCAAGTGCTTCTGGCAAGGTCCGTGTGATGAGTGGCAAGGAACACACCGTGCAATGCACTCTCCTGCAGAAACCATGTAGGAGACGGCTGTCAGCTTGGTGGCTGAGCCCAGCCAAACAGAATGAGCACACTCAGGACTGAGCCATAGTCCTCATTTACACTGAGTTCTTCATTCCGCTTACTGGTTACGCTTCAGGCAAGACATGTCCTCTAGTGGGACTACTCAATGAAAAAAATACACGTAGCAGGAGAATTAAGCCCCACCTGTATCAGCGTCATTTAATCTTAAGTCAGGGGCTGGCAGGGTGGTCCCTGGACTGACAGCACACATCATCGGGGGTCTTACTAGAAATGCAAGTTCTCAGGCCCCGCCTCAGACAGGTGGAACCCAGCTATCTGCTTTGCCAAGCACTTCGGGTGATTCTGATGCATGAAAAATTGAGAGTCACCTGTCTTAAGGTACCATGAGCTGTGCAACTGGCATCTCTGGGGTGACCAGCATTCCATTCACTGCAAAGGAGCATGGTACTGGGGGCAAAAGCCAGAGTCTGGCAGTCCCGTAAGAGAAGCAGGGTCGTGATCATTTCAGCACAGTAAGCACCACGGGCCAAGTACAAGGCAACTCAGGGACTGAAGGTCAAGCGACAGGAAGGTTGGGGGGGGGTCATAAGACACAGATGCTGTCCTCAACTGAGGATAGAAAGGTACTCACGCTGCCAACTTCAGAGTGCTCTGCCATCAATGGGCCACAAGGACTCATTCTCCAAATTTTATCAAAGGTTAAATCTTCTCTTCAAGTGCAATTTTACACTGAAGCTTAATATATGAAACAGAAAGCAGGGGCATCTGAGCACCCCCCCACACACACACACCTCACTTCTCCTCTCACCTCTGCCCCTGGGTAGCCCCTGATATGCTTCAGTGGATATGTGAGGGTTTCTGAGAGCAATTTGAAAGGCAGAGGCTGCTTATTAAACATACCGATTCCTGAGCCCCACCAGACCCACTGAACTAGAAGAGCTGATGGGCCCTGAGGACCTGTACTGTTCAGTTTCTCCAGGTAATCCTGATGGCCAGCCAAATAGAACCTCTGAGCAGTGGGAGTCTCAGAGGAGGGCGTTGGAGTTTTATATCAGAATCACTTGGGGGAGCGTGTGAACCCTGCCAATTCCTGGGCCCTTCCCAAGCCCTACGGACACCAGCTCTCTGGAGCCCAGGAATCTGCATTGTTAAGATGGTTCCTGTGAGCATCAGGAGTGAGAAGCCCTGTGGCCTGAGGCCAGAAAACAGACTCCATCCCTCTCATTTCCACACCCCACACCAAACTGTGTTGTCTATCCATCTCCCCACCCCAATCTCCTTCAATCTCTCACGACCTTATCTGAAAATATCAAGAGAACTTATCCTTCCTGATCTCTTCGGACAGGGAGTACCCCTGCCCAGTCCCTGAGCCTTCACCTCCGGAGCTTGGGTGTCCAGTCACATTCTGGGAACAGGAAGGAGACATGTCTTGGAGCCCTGACTCCTGTTCAGTCTTATCCCTTAAGTCTGAGAAGAGGACTGCAGACAACTAGGCACCAGTGAACTGCTTTGACCATGGTATGCTCCAGAAGAATCACCTGAGAAATTTTACTAACTAGATGTCTAGGCCCCACTCAACTTCACAGATTCTGCCTTAATTGCTTTGGGTGGGGGTAGGGCATTGGTATTTTTTAAAGGCCTCTTGGATTATAATGCACAAGCAGGGGCACCTGGGTGGCTCAGCCAGTTAAGTCAGGTCATGATTTCATGGGTTGTGGGATCGAGCTCCGTGTCGGGCTCCCCACTGAGTGCAGAGTCTGCTTGAAGATTCTCTCCTTCTGCCCCTCCCCCCTCAAATAAATAAATAAATCTTTTTTTTTTTTTTAATGCACAATCAGGGAAGAAAACCACTGTCTAGAGCAGGGCTTCTCAAATGTGACTATGCACAGACTTTATCAAAATGAAGATTTTTGGTTCAGTTGGTGGAGGTGGAGCCTGAGACCTTGCATTTCCAACAGAGTCACAGATGATGCTGGTCGATGGATCACATTTTGAGGAGCAAAGATCTCACAGTTCTCACACTTTAGAATCACCTGGAGGGCTTGTTAAAACAAACTACTTGACCCACCCCTATAATTTCTAATTCAATGTGTCTAGGATGGGGCCCCAAATTTTGCATTGCTAACAAGTTCTCAGGTGATGCTTACGCTGACAGTCCAGAAACCACACTTGGAGAACCACGAAGACCATGGTTTTAAATATGAGTGTACATCAAAACAGTCTGGGGAACTTTCAAAAGCAGGTCACCAGGCCTCATCCACAGGAGCCCTGGGAAGGAGCCCAAAAATTACACCTCGACAAGCTTCCCGGGGGACTCGTGTCGTCCACTAGGCCAGACACCACACGCGGGTCTAGAATTTGCATCTTGCAAATGCAATAAGCATTTCTGGGACTGATAGCAAACTTTACTGGAAATCAGTCTGAACGTCACAAATAGACTTCGTAATAAAATGCCACGGCACACCTGAGACCCTTTCTCATCAGCCACCACCAGGCCACTGTAAGGAAAAGAGAATGAGGCCACGTGGAACCAGAAAAGCTCCTAGTAACTACTGAGCTCCCTGGGAGCCTCTCCTCTAAGGCTGGAAACCTAACCCATGGGGTTAGAAAAGACAATGCCACAGAAGCTCTTCTTGGGAACAACATCTATATGTATAAGGGAAAGTAACACAGCATGGTGGTTAATCACACAGGTGTTGGATTCAGAAGACACAGGTGAGGATGCTGGGTAACCTCAAGAGGCTTCCATTTCCTCATCTCGGAAATGGGGGAAATGGTACCTCCTTTGGGTGTTGAGAGGACAGGAGATAATGTCTGTGATGTACTTAGCAGAGGGCTGATACTCAGTAAGATCGCAAATACACGAGTTCTGACAGCAGAGCCATAGTCTTAGAGCTGGAAGGGACCTGGATTATGAGTCTTCAGCCAATAAAGGAAACTCAAAGAGCAGTAACACAGCATCCCCTGGGCACCTGTACGAAAGGCCGTATCTCAGGCCCACCCCAGACCTTCTGGATCACAATCCGAATTTTAACACGACCTCCGGGACATGCCTATGCCCATTAGTTTGAAGAGCACTGAGCCACACGAACCCCACTGGTTGCGGCATCTATCGGTGGTTCCCAACCTTGCCCATTTGAAATCATCTACAGAGCTTTTAAAAAAATACTCATGCAAGCGCTAGTTGTCTGCACTACCCACCTGCAGACCCTGAGGCGAGGCTGGCGGGCAGGGTTTGTATGGTATGTTGATATTGCTATGGATATAAAACACTGAACATATTTTTTAAAAGTACTCAGTTAAGGTGCTACCCTCAGAGAATCGGACTTAACTAATATGGGAGGTAGCCTGAGAACTGGGATTTTTACAACCTTCCCAGATACTCCACTTGGAACAAAGATTGAGACTCACTAGTACAGGATAAGCATGCGGGCTCTGGGGTCACATGAATGGGTATAATCCTGCTCCACCACTCACCGGCTGTGTCACCTGGGGCAGCTTACCTCACCTACCATCACTTTGGCCTTACTTTCCTAACCTATAAAATCAGCATCATGATTGTACCTGTCTCATAGAGACACTTAGAGGATAAAATGAGATATAATCCTTGGAACACACGCAGAACTGTGCCAAGCACACGGTCAGTTCTCAGGGAAAGTTAACCACTGTTAACTTGAGCAGGTGGATGGATATTAGCTTCTACTGAAAGACTTCCAATGACAAGGAGTTCTCGCTTCAGGTTAAGCACTTTCCTCTGTGGGGGACACTTGTTAGAAAGCTCTTCTAACAATCATGAGGGCATAGCAATAATCAATGAGGTCGGCCCTCTGTTCTTTGCCACAATCCAGCTCACGAGCACTGCAGATGGATGATCCCTGAATAACCCCGCACACCACACATGCACACATACACACACTCCTTGCTGAAGACCCCTGGGTCTGGGCCACCCACTTAGGAATGTAGTCCCAAGGTCCTGGCCTGGGAAGAATGGCTTACTTCCAGCAGCAGGCATGCTCAGCATTAGGCTGCCGGCTCTGCCTCTAATGAGCAGTATGACCCGGGACCAGTCACAGTGCTCTGGGCCTCAGTTTCCTCTCCATTATACAAGGGGGTCCGTCCCTGTGGTCGCTGCCAGTGCCACCCTTCTTGGGTTCCCTGGGGTCACAAAGGACCGAGTCATGTTTTTATTTCACAGTCTTCAATAGAACAAAAAAGGCAGCTTTCTTCCCACTGCCCATTCCGTACAGCCGTGTGATTTACATTTCTACAGCCTCTTAGTGATTAGCCAGTAAACGAAAATTTAACAATAGGCTTTCTCTAAAAGTCTTCTAAATATAGACACATTCTCTGGGAGAGCAGAGGATTTCCTGAAGGGTTTTTCTGAGGAAACTAACAGGCCTAAATAATAGATGGTGCTTGGATTGAACTTGTATATGGAGAGTGAGTGAGTGTGTGTGTGTGTGTGTGTGTGTAAAAACAATGTGACGATTGTGTTGGGTTTTCCCTGAGAACTCTTAAGACACGGGGAATCATCTGTCAGACTGTCTCCGCCAATTTTGCTTTCACTGTGTCTCTTGAATTCATTCCTTCCTCTGCTTTTAAATGAGCCCCTTTGAGGTTCTGGCTCCTTGTGTGCCGACCTGGACCGAGTTTCCCCACTCGTCAGCTCACCCCTCAGGCCCAGCCTCTCTCTCTCCACCTGGAGGGCCTGCCAGACCCTCCACCACAGCAAGCCCAACACCCCACACAGCCTCCTGGCCCACCCTCCTTCCCCCACAAAAACCTGAAACGCCTTCTCTCCCCTCTTCCTCCTGCCCAAAACGTGAAATCTGGCTCTTCCTCCTAAGTCCATGTCTGTGCCTCCGCTTTCCTCATTTACACCTTCCTTTCTAACCTGGAGCACTGCCTCTGAGGTGGATTTCCCCTGCAAACTGCCCCGTACCCCCACTGCAGGGTCTGTTCACGTCACCCCCAGCTTCTCTAAGCCTGTCAAATTCAGAAATCCTAACAGCTTCTGTTTACCAAGACTCTGCTATGTACCAGGCAGGGTGCTGTATTCTTCACTTACATTTTGTGCAATCCCCTTTACAATGGACACAGATCTCCATTTTGGGCTCAGCCGTTGAGGTTCTGGGACAACACTTGGATTCAAATCTGGGTCTGTGCCCTTGCCATGGAATCACGGTGCTGCTGGATGAACAAGTGAGGTGGGGAATCAAGCTTCTCCCAGCTCTTGGCTCAACCTAGCACTTCACCCGTCACCTTCCCTTCCTCTCCAAGCATCCTGTAATCTGAGCAAATAGAAACCCTCCCCTACCTTTCAGACACAACTTCTGGTTCCCACCCCTGGGCTTTTGTTCACACTGGTCTCTGCCTGGAAGGCCCTACTCCCAGACTCAGCCTCCAAAAACACCCTACGCCTATCTCCATTCCCTCCGGATCCTGCTCTGGAACTTTTCTAACACAGCTGAGTTCGAGATCAATCTCTCTCTTTTGAACCCCAGCGGCACTTGGTTCCTCTCTTGTATCAATCCAGGTGCTTTTCGGATCCATTTCACACTGTGGCAGACTCTTGAGTGGCAGGAACCAAGTCTTCTTTGTGTCCCCACCAAAGGTCTTCCACCCCAGCACCCGGTAGGAGAGTGTTCCCATACAACTGGTACTCAACAAATATTTGCAGCATTGAGCAGATGTTTCCAGATGCTCTCAAGGAGAAACAAGAGTCATAAACTATGCGTAATCATCTTACCGCTTCCAATATTTTGAAGAATTTCTTATCCACATGAGGACTCTTTTATCACCTACAAGTAAAAACCAACTCTAGCAAATGAATGGAAGTTATAAGGAAGCATGTTTCAGCTCCACAAAATCAGTTTTATTTTTCACAAAGTTGTCTGTAAAATAAAACAGGTGGTCATGAAGGAGTGAGCTTCTGGTCTCTAGGAGGATTCAAGTACAGGCTCACTGGCCTGCGCTGTCAGTGCCTGGAGGATCCCTGGGTTAGAACAGGAATGGGGTAGCTGAATTAGATGTCTGACTTCCTAGATCATTTCCAAATAGGAGTCTAAGCCACCCCCTTCGTGCAGTCAGGACACCCACTGAAGATGATGAGCACATTCTGTCAGGCAACAACTGAAAACAGTTCCCTGAAACCTTACCCCATGTCACTCAGCCAAGCATCAATGTCACTTAACCCTGAAGTTGTGCAACAATAAAAAGTTAAAGAAGCCAATGAGTTCATCCTCTGATCCCAAACCCTTGTTTTTCTCATTTTCCTTCTATGTGTGATTTTAAAACATTTTCCAGATCTACCAAAAGCCAGCTTTTTTTTTTTTAAAGATTTTATTTATTTATTTGAGAGAGAGAGAATGAGAGAGAGCACATGAGAGGGGGGAGGGTCAGAGGGAGAAGCAGACTCCCCGCTGAGCAGGGAGCCCGATGCAGGACTCGATCCAGGGGCTCCAGGATCATGACCTGAGCCGAAGGCAGTCGCTTAACCAACTGAGCCACCCAGGCGCCCAAAAGCCAGCTTTAATATGTAGACAGTTGGGGTGGCGACTGCTTTGCAAACTTTAATGAAGTTAAATGACACAACTGTAAATCAAGAAAGATTATTTAAGCCATGAGAATCATAAAGGTTTGTCTGCAAGTAACAATGATAATGTGCAATGAACCAAAAGGTATGATTCTTGCAATCCTGGACACCTGAGGTCCATTCAGAAAATGTATGGGCTTGAATCCTCTGTAGTTGCAGGTACTGATGTGGACAAATATTTAAAAAGAGAAGCAAATACGAGGTCATCTTTTATAACTTTCAGCAACAAGTTCTGCGACAGGAGATAAAAAGTGAAATGAGTAACAATCTCAAGTGAGAGAAAATAAACACTTTCTTCTTCCCGAGTCAAAATTTTGTCATCACACTTTCAAAAATCTGCTACAGCTATCTTTATTAACTGAGTAATCCCACTTTGAGCCAGGGGGAGTAGGCATTATAATCTCTGAAAATAAACAGTCAATCTGTGAGGGATGAACTGTTGCTGGGAAGAATGAACAAAGGGCACTGCTTCCCGAGAGAAAGGACAGCCCCCAACACCATCCAACAGTCCCAAGGCGACTGATTTCTCTCCCAGGCATCTGGACGTGGCACCCAAAAGCTTCAATTGTCTCCCACCCAGATGAAAACACTACACAGAGAGGTAGGATCCTCAAACCAAAATGAGTCATAACGTTTACTAATGAAACATAACTTGACCCTCTTCAGTGCTGTGCTGTGAATCAGACCAGGTAACCTGTGGATTGCTCCCACACACACCTCCATTTATGTAACAGTTTATAAAACAGGCCTCAAAAAGGGTGTCCAAGAAACCTGTATGAAAAGCATCCAAATCCATGAAAATGTGGTTAAGAACCCAGATACCAGTCTTCATGTAAACATCTAAGTAAATAGTAAAGGATAAGATCACTCCAACCCAACGGTGTTAAGCTTTGGGAAACTTACTCCATCTGTTTCTAAGTGACATTTTTTTTTTTTTTAATGGAACTCCATTAGAACCTTATAGAAAGGTTACTGAAACTGAAATCACTCTAAAAAAATGTATTTTTATGGGGCGCCTGGGTGCCTCAGTCTGTTAAGCGTCTGCCTTTGGCTCAGGTCATGATCCCAGAGTCCTGGGATCGAGTCCTGCATAGGGCTTCCTGCTTGGCGGCAGGGGGTTTGCTTCTCCCTCTCCCACTGCTGCTCCCCCTGCTTGTGCTCTCTCTCTCTGCCTTCTGTAAAATAAATAAAATCTTTTTAAAAAAATGTATTTTCACATATCTTATATTTTGTCCCATATGATGTGATATAAATATTGATCCCTGGGTTGAAATTCGAAAATTAAATGTGAGCTCTAGAAGCAGTCCAGTCCCACAGAACGCCCAGAGATCATAACACCCCATAGACACAGGAGACTGTGAGTTAACCGGCCAGACCTCTGCTGACTGCATTTGAACAGAATATTGGTGAGCACAATACCTATCGGATCGATACAGCAGCTCCCAGAATGGTTAAATGCAGGACTTAACACTTGGTTATTATTATTCTTGCTTGGAAAATAGCAATAGGTAACACTTAACCTAATGCTATTTTTTAACAATGGTTCCCACTTTTCCATTTTGCACTGAGCCCTGCAAATGATGTAGCTGGTTTGGTCCTGATTTGATGATTTGAACCTCTGAATCCAGTGAGGCCTGAAGCCACCAACAGAAACCTTAGGACCTCCAGTTATCTGGCAATAAACAGCCTCTTTTCCTCTAGCCGGTCTGTGTATCTTTCACTTAGAGCCAATGGGTCCTGCCTAAAACCACCTCTGGTCCATCTTCTCTCCTACAACAACCTACAGACACCCACTGCACTCAGCCCTGGCTGCCTCTAGGCAGGATCCTCTAGGATCTACACATTCTTCCTTGTATTAGTTTCCTCTTACTGTCTATGAAGTTGTCACCATCTTAGTAGCTTAGAATAATACACATTTATTATCTCACAGATTCTATAAGTCAGTAGTCTGGGCACAAAATGAGTGAATCCTCTGCTTCAGAGTCTCAAGAGGCAACATTCCAGCTGTCAGCCAGCCTGCAGTCTCCCCTGAGGTTCAACTGAGTGAGACTCTACTTCCAAGACCATTCAGGTTGTCAGCAGAATTCATTTCCTTGCGGCCGTAGGACTGAGGGCTCCAGCTTCATCCTGCCCACCAGCGAGACACTGCCCCCAGTTTCCTGCCCCGGGGCTCTCTCCACGGCAAGCTGCAAGCACTACAGGCAGCTTACTTTTTCCAAGCCAGCAAGAAGTCCTCCCATTCCAGTTGGCTAAGGGGTCACAGACAACATAACATAACCAAGGAGGTGACATCCCATCACCTTTGCCATATTCTATTAACTAGACGCAAGTTGTAGGTTCTGCCTACACTCGAGGGGGTGTTGTGATCATCTTGGCCTCTACTTGGGCTGTGAGCTCCACAGAGCAGCATCCTGATTGTATTCCTGGCCCCCTGCACGCTGCCTTCTTCATAGCAGGCACTTCAAAGCTAGTGACTTGAAATGAAAGGTTGAGGCCAACATAAGATACAGACTTCTAAGGACATAGACAGAGAGACAAATCAGCTATAAAAACATTAGCAGTTGTTTAAAACTAAAAAAAAAGAGAGAGAGAGAGGGGCGCCTGGGTGGCTCAGTCGGTTGAGCGTCTGCCTTCGGCTCAGGTCATGATCCCAGGGTCCAGGGTTCGAGCCCCCGCATCGGGCTCCTTGCTCCGTGGGGAGTCTGCTTCTCCCTCTCCCACTCCCCCTGCTTGTGCTCACTCTCTCTCCTTCTCAAATAAATAAATGAATAAATAAATCTACAAAAAGAATTTTTTTTTTTTTTTTTAAAAGAGAGAGAGAATTTACCCACACTAAGACCAAAGGAGTGAAAATTAAGGCCTTTTAAAATCCAGCAATTCCAAATTTGGGTCTTTTCAAAATGTGAATACCATTTTCTAAGACTGTGGCCTTGTCTACAGGATAAACATTTGGGTGCTTTATCAAAAGTAACATGCAGAAAATTTGCTCACATTGGGAAGAGAAGATAAAATAATTACTTTTAACCAGGTAGAACTATTATCACAAAAATTGATGATTTAAATAAGCCTTGCGCCCCTCCCCCCAAATCTTTCTACTTGGAAAGGAAATAGATATTTTTTTAGACCTAGTTTTTCTTCAATATTCAGGTGAAGTATCTTTGCATTCATTTATTTTGCAGGAAGAAAAAAGATACATAATGGGGAAAAAAACTCCCTATTTTGTAGGAAAAGTAAAGGAACTCCTTCTTCAGCTCTTTCTACAAAGGTTCCTAGTCTTATAACAGGTGATTCCTTTCCTAAAAACACATCTAATAAAAGTCTGGATCATTGCTGAAATTCTTAACTGGGCTGTTTCCAAACATCTGATGCATTCCTTCAGCAACGTGCAGGACTGAGTCAGCAGGACCCCAAGGAACAGCCAAGCAACACCACCTCATCTCTTCTCCGTCTCAACTTCCTCATCCTCACACAAGAAAGCTTTGTCCCTGCCAACACTGAGGGCACGTTCTGGATAAGAGCATGCTCTTCGTTTCACTTTTGAACTATTTTGGAAACGAGTAATGGCACCTGCCTCCAAAACAAAATGTCACAATCACTCCTGTTACTTTTATTAATGTTGTAATACCTTTCTCATCATTCCTGCCCTTTAACGTCTTTTATTCCAGTATACCCCCTTTAAACCCAGCGTCCTCAAGCCTCAGTGTGGCTCAGTCGCTAGATGCTTGTGAAAACCAGGGTCATGGGGTCACCCCCTGAGGGTTCCAGTTTGGTGAGGCTGGGGTGGGGCCCCACAACCTGATTTTGCTATGCATCCCACAGGGGACCACAGTGCACAAGGGGTCCAAGCACCACACCTTGATACACGCAGCCACGAAGAATACGGAGAAGTGTGATTTAAGCATCTTCCGCATTAAAGAACAGAAAAGAACTAGAAAGTCCCAAAGGTACAAAACTCACATTCACTGAATGGCAAAACGGCTTCCCTGGGTCCCCTCTGTGAGCGTGCAGAATAGAATGTGTAGTGACATGCATGGCTCAGATTACAAGGTGCCCATCTGAGACTGGGGAACTGCTCCATGCCCTTGGGAAGGGGGAGAAAACAAGCTTCTAGTCCCCAAGGCCTGGAACCGAAGGGAACCAACTTCCAGGCACCCCTCCTCTGTCTACACATGATGAAAAGGAGGGGCTGGGTCTATCTAGAACAGTGCTTTTCAAACCATAGCTGCTTCAGCATTGCCTAGAAGGCCCACTAAAACACAGAGTGCTGGGGCGCCTGGGTGGCTCAGTCGGTTAAGCATCTGCCTTTGGCTCAGGTCATGATCTCAAGGTCCAGGGATCTCGCCCCACGTCGGGCTCCCTGTTCAACGGGGAGCCTGCTTCTCCCTCTCCCTCTGCCCCTCATCCCCAATCACATTGTCTCGCTCGCTTCTGTCTGAAATAAATAAAATCTTTAAAACACACACACACACACACACACAGTGCTGGGTCCCATGCCTAGTTTCTGGTCCAGCGGGTCTAGGACCGGGCCTGAGAATCTGCATTTCCAACAAGTTCCCAAGTGCTGCTGCTGCCTCTGGTTTAGGGACCACACTTTGAGAACCACTAGTGTCAGTCAAGCCGTCCATACTATCGGACGGAACGGGGCAATTTTACCCAAGAAAGAGCCTCGAAGACTCAAAAGTGAGCATTAAAAATGGTTACACAGGAAGCCTGGCTGTACTATACATTCTCTCCTACAAAAGGACCTGCTTAATAACATAATCTCAGTAGCCACTGATGGAAATGAATTTCAGTTGGTCCTCCCCTCAGAAACAAATGCGACTTGCAATGTTTATTAATCAAGAAACCTTACTGAGAGTCTGTTGTGCACACAGAACCACTGTGTAGGCCAACTTCCTAATGGATAAAAAGCAAAACAAAAACAGGGTCCTTGCCTTTGATTCACTTATCGTCTGTATTATTTCACCTCCAATTACTAAGAAATTTTGGACTAACTTAACATAACCTTTTCACTATTAAAGTTAAGAAAGAAAGAAACATAGCTCTCTTGAAAGGATTCTTGTCTTTGCTTACACTCTACTTTTAGGAGGACAAAGCAAGTCACGGGGCGGGGGGGCACAAAGGTGGGGATTTAGATATTTTTGTTTATTTGCAAACCAACTTCCACGCCATTCCCCCCAGAGACCATAAACCTTCGGTAAACGGCCCCATCAATATAAAGATGTGAAACACAGACCTGTAATCATCAAAAACCTACTGTAATACACTAAGCCTCCTATTTTTCAAGACAAGAAATATACCAACACATTATAGACAAAAATTTCACCAACTGGGGACGCCTGGGTGGCTCAGTGGGTTAAGCGTCTGCCTTTGGCTCAGGTCATGGTCCCCGGGTCCTGGGATCGAGCCCCACATCGGGCTCCCTGCTCAGCGGGAAGCCTGCTTTCTCCCTCTGCCTCTGCCTCTCCCTCAACTTGTGCTCTCTCGCTCACTCTCTCTCAAATAAATAAAATCTTTTAAAAAAAAATTTCACAAACTGAAAACTTTTCACAAAACAACCAGAAAAAACCTTAATAATAATATCACCGCATGTTCTGACAGCTCTTTGGTGAAGCATTTTCATGAACCTCATTTTCTTTGATACTTACCTACAAAACGGGAGGTACAGCCAATGGGTGCTAGTAACCCCATTTACAAACAAGAACAAAATCACCCAGGGACAGTGAGTGACTGCCCCAAAGGCCCAGCAGAGGTGGCCTTTGCACCTACCTCGGGCTCACCCCACAATCTGTGAAATTAGATGGGGTGGGGGGTGCACTGAACAAAACCTCAGAACAGCATTCAAATGTATTCCAAAAATTGTATACTCTGAATTTAACACATCCTAACCACTCTCTTGAATTTGCCATGGTGGCCAGACTGGGATTCTTAGCTGCCGTTTTTAAAGAATTTAACATTTTAATTTTTTTTTTTATTTAGAACCATGTGCGGATCCCCACTAATGTGCCTTTTAACACAGCAGTGACCAGAGGCTTTTCTTTTTTTAACCCTCAAGCTTTCATCCTAAGTCTCGGCCGGTGGCTCTGGTGAACATGGTCTCCCAGAGCTCGGCAGAGGCCTGGGGCTGTCAGCAGCACAGGGGCTGGTCTGGTGATCTGGGCACAGTGCATGCGGTCAGGCTACGATGATCATTTGTGTCGCCGGCCTTGGGTACTTCACTGTTCTATATGCAGTTTTTCTCATCCATAAAAAAAAAGAGCATCAATAAAAAAAAAAAAATTGAATGAATTTTCAATTTAAAGCATTCTTTGTCCGTGCCTTCAAAGAAGTGCTGTAAAAAACCAAATCGTGTCTTGTGTTTTATTCCTTAACAATAAAATCCACTTGCATTTACAAGGCCCCTGTGTTATTTATGGCCTCCCGCAGCCTGCGAGACCTGACTGGGAAGCAGCTCTAGCTCCCTGATCGCCTATCACTCTGGTCCTCACTGACAACCCAACAAACTCACTTCTAGGTCCCTGCCCCGGGCCGGGTCTATCCCCTCCCAGGGCCTTTGTGCTAGCTGTTCTCACCGCGGAACAACAATCTCCTCTGTGAAGATTCTCCCTTAATTCATCACCAAAATACACCCAGCCTTTCATTCTCCCCCATGAAGAACTGATCCCATCGGTTCGGTAAAGTGGACCATGTCAACTCCGGATTGGCAACACCGTCCTCAAATTCATCTTCCCGAATCCACGCACCAAACTCATCTTTCCTCTGCTCCAGCAGAACCAAGGGCACGGATTCAAAAACCAGCCCATCCATCTCCTAATTTACAAAACACGACATTTCGCAAACTGTTTACGTACGTCCGTGCCAACATTACTCAAATGTGGAGCAGTGAGGGGGCCACGGGGACTAGGAGAGTTGGCCAAGAGCAGTATTCAGGGATCTAAAATTACAAGGAAAATCATACAACATTCATTTTACTTGGTCCCAAATCTCTATCAGATGATGTTGAGCAGAAAGATTCTAAAATTGGCAGGGAGAAAGGAAAAGTTGTCTTAAAGTTTGGGCCATGCCAGGGCAGCCTCCAGAAAGAAAGCTGGAGGAAACAGAATAAGGTGGTGTGCCCTTGAAAAGCTGTCATAATAAAGTAGTGTCTGGTGGGCAAGGAGAAGCACGAGGGCAAAGAAAACCAAATGGAAATGATGGCCAAAAGGGGAGAGTAAGCAAAGAAGAAAGGAAGGAGAATCCTCTAGACAGTGTTTAGAGGACAGTATTTACCAACATCAAAGATGCTAGTTCAACTGTATTCAGTTCAGTCAGAATTGGTACTACAGCAAGGAAGGAGCCTGGGTGCTTAACGTGACACGGAGAAAATCCCACTCCACACTGATGGGGAGACAGACGCCTCTCCCGCCGGGGCCACCTATCCCCAGAGCCAAGAAAGAGTGAAATCACAGGGACCTGAGAAACACAAACAGGGCTGTGTAAAAGGGAGCGCCCAGGAGGGGGCAGGCCAGGGCAGAATGGAAACCCCTAAGAGCTTGAATACGGTTGGGCAGGAGTCCTGCTCTGCATGCACTTCTCATACACTACTTCATGTGGTTCCCCAACATGCCTCTGGATGGTGGTCCAGACCATTATCCTACCAGTTCTGAGCACAGGCTAACCTAGCCTTCGCCCCTCCAGCTCCCGGGTCTCACAGTGAGGCAGTGTTCACATCCAGACAGGAGCCTTGGATCCTAACTCCAGAGACTGAACTTCTTTCCTTTCTAAGAGAGGGATGGGAGGGAAGGAACAGAGGGAGAGAGAGAATCTTAAGCAGGCTCCGCGTTCGGGTGGAGCCCAACGTGGGACTCGATCTCACGACCCTAGATCATGACCTGAGCTGAAATCAAGAGTCAGACTCTTGACCGACTGAGTCACCCAAGTGCCCCCAAAGACCAAACTTTTAACCACTGACCTACACTGCCTTCTGGTTCAGGATAAGAAAACATAGACCGAGTAAAAGGAGAGAGAGGAGGAAGGCAAGAAAAGCAGGTAGGCTGGGGAGGGGGGAAGGGGGACTAGTAACGGGCAGCATTTCCTTCTTGTAACCACACTGTCTTAGGCACACAGATTCTTGGTATCCAATGCACTGTGCCTACATGAAATGTTCAATCCTTAATAAGCAAGGCAAATTAATAGGTACACATGAGCATATACAAATACATTCAGCTCTGATGTGTTTTTCCATAAGTACCGAAAAAACTAATTTGTGTCACACTAACAAATTATGTACTATTTTCTCTCCACTAACAAGACAGGAAACATCATTAGTAAAATACGCATTTAGAGCAAGATAAGACCATAGTCTCTCCCTTATCTATATATCATTGTGCTTAATGACCACATCAGGGAGTTTTTAAAAACATGACCCTGATGAACAGCTGTTGGATGTATTATTTTCTATGTTTCTGTGTATTTAAAATATTTTGCAACTGAAAATAGAATATCTAGTGGGGAAAAAAACACCCAATGTGTTTCAAAATGTTTAAACCTTTTTTTAAAACACTTTAAGTGCACCTATGTATCTTTAACAATTTTGCATATTTTCCACTCTTACAACAAAGTACATATATTTATCAAACATTCAACTAACTAAAGAAAAACTGGATGAAGTAACCTTATATGCAGCAATCTCTGTATGTGCTATTCAAAACTGAGCTAAACCAATATTCAGAGGGCTCTTGCCTTGAGGAGTTTCTAAATTGTTGTTTCTAAGTATTGGGCTTGAGCTTTAAAGTTCCACACAAAGAGTTATAAATAATGCCCAGGAGAGGGTTCCTTCTGGATCACTGCTTCTCAAAATGTGGACTACCTTCATCAGCATCCCCTGGGGTGCTTGTTAAAAACCCAAGAGATGCTGATTCAATAAAGCAGTTTAATAAACTCCTCCTGGGATCAGTTGCACATTCACATTTAGGAACCACCAATCTAGAATCTTTTTTATTATTAATTATTTTAAAGATCCATTTATTTATTTGAGAGAGAGAGAGAGAGAGCACGAGCAGGAGGGGCAGAGGGAGAGAGAGACAACCTCAAGCAGACTCTGCACTGAGCAGAGCCCGACACGGGGCTCAATCTCAGGACCCTGAGACCATGACCTGAGCCAAAACCAAGACTAGGACACTTAATCACTATGCCACCCAGGCCTCCCAATCTAGATTCTTTTAAAACAGACCATGTAAAAATGGCCACAGTCATAATCCAGATCACCAGCGGCCTGTTCCTTATCTCTCCCACGCCCTGGAGCAGCTCCTGCATTAGGGAAAATGCCAAGATAGATCCACAGTCACAGACTGTATGGGAGGGACCCGGCTCAGCTTCTGCCCACCCATCCTTGCAGCTTTGGGTCATTGCTAGAACGCCAAGTCTTTTTTTTTTTTTAAGATTTTATTTATTTATTTGACAGAGAGAGTGAGAGAGCACAAGCAGGGAGAGCAGAAGAGGGAGAGGGAGAAGGAGGCTCCCTGCTGACCAGGGAGCCCAACGCAGGACTCATCCCAGGACCCCAGGATCACTCCCCGACCCGAAGGAAGACGCTTAACCAATTGCACCACCCAGGTGCCCCAGGACACCAAGTCTTAAGTAGCCTGCCTCTCAAGCCCATGTGCACAGCATCTTTGGGCTTACTTTATGAGTTGATTATATCCTCCCACCCCCCCCAAAAATGTGTTGAAGTCCTGACCCCCCAGTAGCTTAGTAGGTGACTTTATATGGACCCTATTTGGAGTCAGAGTCTTTACAGAGGTAATCCAGTTAAAATGAGGTCATTAGGGGAGGCCTTGTGTCCTGATCAAAAGGGGAAATTTGACACAAAGACAGACACACATAGAAGGAAGATGATATGGAGGGACACAGGGAGAAGAAGGCCTTCTACAAGTCAAGGAGAGAGGCCTGGAACAGACCCTTCCCTCATAGCCCCTGAAGGAACCAACCCTGTCTACACCTTGATTTGGGACTTCCAGTCTCCAGAACTCTGCAGCAATAAGGTTCTGCTGTTCTAAGCCACCAGTTTGTGGTACTTTGTTGTGGCCCGCCTAGCAAACTCATACAGCTTGGGAACACACAAAGTGAATTCAGGCAGTAAAAGCCAATCCATTTCGGGGCTGTCCGGAGGGGCCACAGCACTGGATGTCCCAGCAGCCCAGGGCAGTAGAAAGAACAAGGAATCTGGAGCCACAAGATCTGGGGTAGGGTCCAAGCAGTGCCCCCCTGCCTGAATGGGGGTAATAAATCACGCCTGCCTCTCCTACCCACACAGGCTGTGAAGGTCAAGAAAATGCTCCCCATGTGCTAGAAAGCATTTGGCGAGTTGTCCTCACCCCTCAGCAGCTCCTCAGCGTGTGCCCCGATCTTGGTCAGCGTGAAGAGTGGCGACCCAACCCCAGCACTCCAGCTCCCCCTGTTCATCGCTAGGAAGACTTGGGAGACAAAATCTGCACTTCAGGAAAATTCAATTTGAGCTCCCAAACATGTCTGAGCATGTCTGGAAAATCCAAGACAACAAATAACAGGGTCAGAAACAGCAAACTCCTGAGGTTGCCAAAGGTCCTTTCAACAAGTCAGCCTTCCTAAGGGCCAAGGGTTCACTTGGGCAGAGAAACACTTCAATAAGCCAGGCCAGGTAGGAGCCAGGCGGTGCGTCCAGGCCGGCCCACGGGCTGGAGGAGGGCTTCACCATGAAGGTTTAAGTACTATCACCACACAGAATTTATGGTTCCTCCATGTTTGTTTTCACTAGTGTTGAGAACACATATTTGACCCAGGGTGAACTTGACCTCTGGGTCCCTCTCCTTTTGCCGGGCTGTCTGTGCCACATGACAAGATTTCCCAGCCGACCCTCCCACCCCCGCTCCCAGCAGGGGCCATGGTAAACCTCACTGCAGATCTACTGGCAAAGCAGCTGTCAATGGTCATAGCAGGCATACGAAAAATGTGCAATCATTCTGGGCCTGACTCCCAAGCTTGGCTAGCGCAGCATGGAGCCAAGCGGGACGGGAGACAGCCTGAAAAGTCCTCTTGGTCATCTGAACTCCAGCCACATCACATTACTCCCTCCTGGACGATGCCATCTACTGCATCTCCGAACACCAAGGGTATACGTAGCTGTCTCCTCTGCATATAATTACGGAACACTGCTAGGTTTGGGGGGGGTGTGTGCGTGTGTGTGTGTGTACGTGTGTGTGTGTGTGTGTGTACGTGTGTGTGTGTTTCCAAAGCAGTGTGGGCTGAATGCCAATGGAAAAGCAATGGAATATCGATTTTTCTGTTTCTTGCTAAGGAGAGAACAAGTCATTTGATGTGCCATGAGTTAAGTGAGTAAAAACAGACCCTGTACTCCCTGCAGCTGGCTGCATTTCTCCTCTATTCATAGAACCTGGCACATGGTAAAAGCTAAACAGATATCCATTAAATAAATGAAAGAACCATCCACGCATTTATGGAGGGTCTGCAAAGTGCCAGGCACCCGCGGGGGACTCCTATCTGCCATCTTTCCTCTTCCATTCTCCTCACTCTGCCAACCGGGCCTCACCCTCATCTTGCCTTTACTCTTTTATGTCCTCTGCTCCCAATCCAGTCTCCTCTTTAAAGATGAGCCCACTGGCTGTGTCTCTCTCTCTAGCCCACACCTACCCCGAGGGGGGACAAAAAGACTGCAAGAACCAGTAAGGGGTAGGTTCGGTTTGGACAGAGGAAAAAAATGCAAAAATGAAGAGAGGCAAAAACAGTACACATCAGGGATTTAATGCCCCAAGTGGAAGACAGAGTCTCTAAACAACAAAGACCCTCCTATAAATGTTAACTCTTTGGAAAGAGAACAAATGTGGTGCCATCTCTTTTGCCCAAAACACAGACGGATCACTATCAACAGTTCCTCAGTATTAATAACTAAAATGACATATCCCACACTATACTTTCAACTTCTAGAGATCCACACACAAAGGATGTCTAGAAAAGCAGCATTAACATGCAACTGGGCACCTCTAGAAAGCGAATGGATGACTAAAGAGCCCCTAAGACTACCTTTGTGGACGCACAAATGCATTCCGTGCCATGGCGTAGGTCTGCTGCCTGCCTGTCTCACACTGATTTGCGATGCAAGGCTCACTAAATCTTCAGTCTTCAGAAGCATTTGCCTGTGGCACATTTAAATGAAGTTTCAATCAACTAAAAACAATGGCGTCTGGCTCCAAGGGCACCTTATTTTCTTCACTGGATTAAGCAAACTGAACAACATAAACACAAGCGATCTCTTACACAGAAATATTTTTTGCATCAATTGGATATGACCTATATAAACTGAAATTCTTCAGCTAACCCCTTTCAATTATCCTCAAAATATAATGACAATTAGGAGGCATCCTGGGTGGTACGTTTAAACATGCATACACATTTTATGATGACGACTATCTTAAGGGGGAATTTCATGTTTGTGTATTAAGTATAATATAGCATACTCAAGCGCAATTGTTCAATTCAGCAAAATACGGAAGTGAGAGAGGAAAAAGGCCACAAATCAATTTCTTTTGCAATCCAAAGTTCACTACTGAAGTAGTTACAGTCACAAAAATGGTGTCAGGATTTTTTCCATTTAATTTATGTATACCTTAGGGGAGTATTTTTACCTCTAAACAGCAAGCTTTATTCAAAAAGAACTAGAGACACACAAATAGTCTAATACTTGGTTGCTTTTTAAGTTCTATTAAAATAAATCATTCAGAACAAACTGCTTTCTTTTTTCTTGGTAATCAAAGCCAGGACGGCATGGGAGTGACTGGCTTTTTCATTTATTCTCCGCCCCCCCATCTTCATTGAGGAATAATTGACAAATAAAAATTGTATATATGTACGATACTTGATAATGTTTTGATATACACATACATTGTGAAGTAATCACCACAATCAAGCTAATTAACATAACTACCACAGTTAACATAACAGTTAACACTGTTTAAGGAGTAGAACACTTTAAGACCTACCCTCTGAGCAAATTTCAAGTAGGATTGTTAACTACAGTCACATTGCGGTCCATTAGATTCCCAGAACTGATTCATCTTGTGTGACTGAAACTTTGTATCCCTTGACCACCATTTCCCCCTTCCCCGGCAACCCTAAACTACTTCAAAGCTGTAATATAAAAAGGGATTCATATCTACATTATTTAAAAAAAAGACAATGATGACACCAGCTAGGGAGACATACACAGGAAAAAAAGAAAACCAAGTAATAAATAAATGAGTCAGGATTTGCTTGGATGAATCCAATCAGAAACTAAGAATCTTTCTGGTTTCATCGAGGCCTGTATACCTTTTCTCTTTCACCTTGATACCTGGAACAATCCAACAAAGTGAGCAAGGTTTTAGCACAGTCATTTCTGGATGGGAAAATATAGGGTCAGAGAGGTTGAGTGAATCCCTCAAGGCCACACAGGATTTGAATTCAGGGCCAGGGGCTTTTCTAGTAGCACGCTGTTCAACCATGGACACAAGTTTCACAGCATGAGCAGGAACCCCAGTCGTCCCATCCAAAGGCAGAAGGCTCCTTCATCTCTCTGGCTCTCCCACATACACAAAACAAGTCTCCTATTGAAACATACCCACCTAGTACACACATTACTTTAGGATGGGCACTGGTCTACCCCAGCATCACTTTTAAAATTATTCCTGGAATGACTTATGATATACGTTTCTAGCACTTGGGCCTGAATTAATTTGACAGATTGGGCAGTATAGGAAGGCCAATTTTCTGAACACTGAAAATCATCAAAAAAGAAAGTGATGTGGCACTGCTTAGACCCCGTGCTGTCCAAGGGCTAACTTCTAGGAATAGGAAAGAGAACTTGAACCAAAAGCCACACATATTTCCTGTAGGTATTGTGAGACTAAATCAATGTAGCAACTTCCTCTGGGACCCCGCAGTAACTGTTCTGACCCAGAGCCTTCTGCAGCTTCTCTTTCTGGGTCACCAAAGGGCAAACCCAGTCAAACCTAGGCACAACCATGCCCTTGCCTCCCCCGCCTGGAGAAGGAGGAAGCCATGGAGTGGTTCCTCGAGATCTGGCTGCTCTCTTTTCTAGGGCATCTTTGGATCTTCTGAGACATCTTTGGAGCCCCAAATCCTCAGACAACCTTTTCAGAGAAGGCACTCAAATGCGTCATTTGCCAAGTAAATGTCTTCAAGTCTTGGTGCATTCTAACAGGCATCAAGGAAGAGAACCCACCCACCCATCTAAAAAATCCTGCTCTGTATTTTCAATCTTTACACAGCAGCATCCCACTGTAATGGTGCTGTCATACGTGGATTATCTCCACGTTCTAGGGAAACTACATCCTATCAGGTTTTGAGCAGGAGATACTGACGGGGGGAAAAGGTGTGTAATTTGACCTGATTTCATCGTAAATTCAAGAAAATGCTGGTACACTATTGTCAGGTGTAATCTAAGAAGAAGTGAAAAATTTTGACAGTCTAAATGCCTACAACCCGCAGCATTTCTGATCTAGTGGTTTGAGTTCAGTAATCAGGAGGCTGACAGTGAGTTCATTTCTGCCATTACTCCTTGATCACAGTTAAATCCTAACCCATCCAGACATTCCTTTCTACAAAATCCAGGCCATTATGCCAAAGTCCTCCTGTTTCTTTCAAGGAGTGAAGTACCTTTTAACAAGCAAGTTCACCAGAATGACTGCACAAGAAATTTTTTCCAATATTTTAAAATCCAAACTATTTTATTTTAAATATGAGATATTTAAAATATTAAATCAGTATTTTAAAATCCAAACAGTATACAAGACAAATTGTTAAATCTTACTATGCTGAATACCAATAAGCACTTAAATTTTGGATTCCAGTCCACAATGTTTATGGCTCAAGCTCCATGCAGAGAACACCTAAGAATGCTAAACTTTGTCAGAGTGGAAGCTTTTTTAATTTCCAATTAGCAACGGACAGAGTCAGCTTGTCCAGCGGAGCCTCACAATACGTTTTCACTGAATCCTTAACTTTACAATGATCGGGGAAATGTTTTCTGATGTTCCCAAACCTATATGTCCCAATAATACATTTTTCTAAAACACTGCTACGATGTGTATTAATTGGAGAAGCACTGAAGGAAACCCCACTTGTCAGTTCTAAAGAACAGCGAAGTGGTCACCTCCTGGGAAACAATCAGTCCTCAAGGATGGAGGATTCTTGTTGCTGTTTTCAGAAAGCTTTAAAAACTGCTGATATTTTATTCCAGGACAGGGCCACCTACTACCCATTGCCCTTCCCGCCATCAACTTAAAGTTTCTCATTTGTCCATATCCGGGTCTGAGTTCATTGTACTGCTTTGGCATATGGCGCATTCTCCACTGCGAAGTTTTTCCTAGCTCCTGATCCACTGGTGTGACAGTGATTAATACCCAGTTGGGGGCAGGGGAACCCTGAATGCACGGCACAGTTCTGTACAATACATTGCCGCACTGATACCATCATTACTGTGACCCAACCCTTCATGGGTGGTAATGAAGGCTGCAGATAATGGGGTACACTGCATTGCAGACGTTAATATCTCCAGGACGGCATTAGCCCCCTCATGTCACCCCTGTGGAATCTCCCTCCCCCCATGTGGATAGCCCCACTCTGCCCACTGTGCAGGGCCACAATGAACATGGAAACTTACGTTTGGTGCACCTCTGGGAACCAGGGGCCTTACTCCAGCCATGGCAGCACTGCCCTCCACAGACATTGACCCTAAAACAAAGCAAGACCTCTGAGTCCAGCAGTCGCAACATTAATTTCCAGAGAATCCAAGCTTCTAAGGGTCCCTGCAAGCCCGCCTCCTTGCTTCCACATTCCTCTGGCTTCCAGAGAGTCCTAAGCCATACTGAGGATGCCCAAGCCAAAGGTGCCCAGGTAGAAGGGTAAAGACCATGTATCAGGAGAAGACGGGAGAACCAAAACGCCTGCATAACCTAGCGCTACACAGGACGGGAGGACGAGGTCCACATAAATGATTTTCTTAAGCCCCAATGTAGAGCCAAGTGTCTTTTATACATTATCTCACCCTCGGTTTAAACTGAATCTGAGCTTTAGAGAGAAGTGTCCAAACGGGTGAGATCACAGTGCCTGGAACTACCCATGAAAGAACCAAATAGGCAAAACAAGATATCCCCCATACCCCCAACTTGTGATTAATGGGGAGGAGGGCAGGAAGGATGTTTATCAGCTCCCAGTAACAGAAACCCTCCAACCGAAAATTCTGTCGATGCGGAGACACCCCCGCCCCGGGAAAGCAGACCCCACAGGTGCACGGAAGCTCAAGCCCACAATTTCTAGGATGCTGAAAAGTTTTAGGCCACCGAACAGGGGCTGATCTTTACAGCCAGCCCTCCCAAAACGTTTTTTTATTTGTTTGTTTGTTTCACCAGCTAGAAAAAATTTAAAACTGAGTTGCAAAGTTTAATTGATGCTGAGGGAGTGAGCTGTAGTGACTTCATGTGTACGCCCATCTTCTAGGAATAGTTAGGTTCGCGCACAGGAGGTTACGCCCCAGGCAGAAATGCCTTTTGTGTTTACCCGCAGCCGAGAAACAATGCACTCGGAGTTTATCCTCAAAGTCCCTCGGCTTCCCGCACTCGGCTCTTCACGCGGCACGGGCAGGCGGGGAAGGAGAAGGCGGCCCCACCGCGCACGACGCCCGCGGCCGCGGCGGGGCTCCCAGGGGCTCCGACCCCGCGGGTCCCGGCGCGGGCGGCGCGCGCGCGGAGGGAGGGTGTGAGCTTACCCCTGCAGCTGCTGCTTCTGCTGAACCTGCAGCCTCGAGCCCCCGCCGCTGTGGTTCTCCGGCGGCACTTTGGAGCGCACGGCTTGCCTGCCTTGTTTGGCGAACGGGGCGGCCGCCGGGTGACCGCCGGGCTTGGGGTGGAGCTGCCCGCCGGGGGCCCCGGGCCGCGCCGGCTCCGGCGGCGGCGGCGGTGGCGGCGGCCGGAGCCCCTGTAGGGCCGCGCCGCCGGGCTGGCTCGTGCGGCGCGTCCGCTCCGAGGGGGCCCCCGGCGAGGCGCGGCTGGGGGCGCCGGCGCCCGCCGAGCTGCGGCTGTACCTGGCGTCGAGCGCGACGTTGAAGGTCCGCGGGCGCGGGGGCCCGCCCAGGGGTAAGGCGCCCGCCGCCAGGCCGGGGCCCGGGCGCACCACGTACGTGATCCTCCGCACCCGGCCGTGCGCCGACGACGCGAGCAGCCCTGCCCAGAGCAGCAGCCCCCACCTGAGCCAGGGCCCCGCCATCGCGGGCCCGAGCCGGCGCCCGCCCCCGGCCGTGCGGCTCGCCCGGTGCGGCCGCCCGCGCGCGCTCCGGCTGCCCGAGAGCCCGGGAGGCGGGACGAGGAGAACTCGGTTGCAGGAGAGGAAGTTCTGCGGGCGGCCGAGCGGCCCCAGACCCCAGCCGAAAGCGGCGGGGAGGAGGGGGCGGGCGTGGGGGTGGGGTGGGGAGCGGGAGCCCGGGAGGGGGGGCGGGGCGAGGGGAGCGGGCTGCGCAAGGTGAGGGTCCGCTCGCGCGGCCGCGGGTGCAGGGGGCGCCGCGCCGGGCCCGGGGCAGAGCGGGCGAGGGCGGGCGTGAGCGCGCGGGACGTTCCGAGGCAGCCCCGGCTGCAAAGTCTTTAAAAAGTTGCTCTCGCCGTGGAACCGAGTGTCAGATCTGAACAGCCAATCTCCGGCAGACGTGACGTCAGGCAGTAAATCCTAATTGGGGAGAGCGTGAGATGAGCCCGAGAACGCGCCGCCACCCTCCACATCCACATAGGTTGTTACTGTGGGGCGGCGAGGCCGAGGTCCCCGGTCCCGTGTCCCGGGGAAGGACAAAGGATTCGGCAGAGCCACTGACTGGTCCTTTCCTTTTAGAAGCCCCACGGGATTCGTTTGATATTGTTCGGAAGGCATTTTCTTAGCCGTGTTTGCTCTGATACATGCTAGGTGTTGGATTAAAATACCAGATCGGGCCCTAGAAAGGACTGCTCCGGATGCGCCGAGCTGTCCATTGGAAAGCGTTTAGATGGTTCTCTTTGAGACTGTAAACGCCGCGTGACTGTGTCTCGGTCTGCAGCTTCTGGTACCCTACTCCTAGCTCGGCGTGGACGAGAGTGCAGGCTGGGCAGCAGGGGGCGCCCGCGTGGACGGGGAAAACCGCGGCCGGAATCAACCCCCAAAGCAGCCGTGCTTTTGGTGAAAAGGCCTTTACGCTAGGAATGCAGACTTCAGGATCCCTGACAACCCCAAGCCATTTAGTATTTAAAAAAAGGGGGGGTGGGCAGCTCAGTTCCTTGGACCCCCATCTGAAAGGGAAGGATCACTCACTGTAGATGACCTAAAATCACATTAAGGGAAATGCAGAATGTTCCAGGGACAGTCCCTGGAGTTCATAGTGCTCTTTGGGGAAAACCGTGAAATGATACACTCTAGCATTTGAATTTAAAACAATGTGTCCAGAAGAATGCACAATTTTATTATATGAATGCACTGGAAAACCCATAGTCATAGCAGTCTAGTTTTTTAAAACTAAAAATGAGACTCGGTTTCCAAGGCTTTGGTTGTTCTTGTTCATACTTATTTGTGGCTAATCTTGTTCTGTTGTCTGCCGGCTTTGCCTCGTAGACAGCTGGTAGCTGGTGATGATGGTTTAAAAAGAATTAATGGAAAATAATGTAAAGTCGAAGAGAATTGATTAGTCTCTTTTTTCTGTACGTTGGAGAAAGACCTCCAATATTTGATTTGGCAGGGAAGAGCCTCAGTGCATCTGCCTAAGCACCAGTTGCACGTGAGAACCCACTGTGAGAGCCACTGCCATAGATTAAATAGCATCGGGCTGGATGGAGAGACCACAATTCAGTCCTAACACTGCGGCTAATTAGCCAAAAGACCACAGGCAGCCCACCTCTCATCCCTGAACCTCCACTTCCTCCTCCGTAACAGACAAGTTGGATTAAAAGTACCTTCCCAGCACTAACAGGCTGTGGCTCTAAGAACATCCGGGGTCCCTGTGGACAGGATCAGTGAGGTCATTCAAGGTCAGTCTCTGAGCCAAGCCAAAGAGAACTAGCTGAGGCGATTGAGGAAGGAGGGTGGGTCAAGAAACTGCCTCCCAGCATTGGGTTCTGTAAAAAAGACACAATAGGAGCTAGTAAATATCCCCCCAGTGCCTACTCAGGCAAGGGCAGAGGCTGAACCTCTCTGCACATACACAGTATCCCAAGGCACAGCCCCTTTGTCTTGGAGAAACTTCTTACTGGTTAGAGAGACAAGATGTAAATAAATGAAAGCTTAAAAAAAAAAAAAAAAAGGTAAGTAACAACTGAGTTAAGCAACACTTTGAGATAATAATAATAAAAGCTTCACAAGGCAGGATCTGATTTGTGTAAGGCCAGTGTCACAGTATTACCCCATGATTCTTTTTTATCCCATGGAAAATTCACAATATAGAGGGAAAATATTTCCTACCTGTAATTCAAATCAGCCTACAGAGATTTTACCTCTCAAGTAGGGATTATATAGCAGCAGCCGAAATGCATGGGGGGAAGAGGTGTCTAGAAGCACTAACTCCATTCTGAAGAGGCAGGACAGAAGAGGAGAGGTGTCAGGCAGGGAAATCTCAGGAAACAGTGAAGGACAGCATCACCAGAGGGCCAGGTTTTAGTCTGCTGTGCTGGGTACACTGTTCTTGTGGGCCACTCACAGGACCCAGACAGATGAACCAGTTTCGGTCAGTAAGAAGCAGTTGCCTGTAGAGGGAAGGGCCTGGGCAGGGAGCCAGAGTTCTGGGCTCTATTGCTGAGACTTGGCTTCCCTGGGGAACTTAAGCAAGTCATTTCACCTCTCTGACCCTGTTTCCAGGGGGTCTTGGGGTCAACCTGAAGTCCTCACATTTGGGGAGAGCAATGACCTTAACCATGCCCTATGGCTCTGCAGAAAAATGTTCTCTACCATCAGAAAGATAGAATGCAGTCTTCCTTTCTCTTGACCCAAAGCAATAAACAGGTGGGTATTTCAACCGATCTTCAGCCTGATTACAAACTGTTTTATGACAGATTTGGATATATCATAGATCAACTCTGAAACATAACCACAGAAAGAATTTCCAGTGTGATTGTCAGTCTCATCCCTAAAGGACCCACATATGTGTTGGTATACGTGTGTGTATACACAACCATTAATATGGTAATACACACATAAGTAAGCAGCCCCACTGTAATCAGGAAACACTAGCAAAGTCAGTTTTCCACATTAGTCTCTTGCTATCTACATAACTAGCAAGATGATCTTAGAAAAATATGCTGTGCACCCGTATGAGATGGTTACTCATCTAAACACTCGACTTACTATTATCCTGAAAGTGAAAGCCCAGTTCCTGTCAGGCATGGGGACCAGCCTTTGCCAATTCTAGACCCAGTTTAATGCCATGGTTTCTGGACCGAAGCCCCCTAGGTTTCAAGGTCCGTTTATATTGGCAGTATGTAACTTCCTGGTTCAAAAAAAAAAAGTCTTTAAAGATCTCATAAAGTTTCTTGGACCTTAGATGGTTTTTACAAAACAATACTCAGATGAGCTAAGTGTAAATGAATCAGAAAAGAGGATTATGTTTCCCATAAAAACTCATGGGTTTGAGGATTAGGGGAAGAAAGGAAGGCTGGCAAATGCCAAACGCTTTAAAACACTTTGAAACCATTAGTCAAACTCAAAATGCAGCCAGGTTCCCTCATCCTTACACTTTATGAGTTTTGTAATTGAAAATCTTTTCCTACATTTCGGATCAACTACAAATCAAATTTAGTGGCTGCCTGGGATCAGAAGTGCTGCCATCCATGTTTTTTTCCACCAAGGACTTCATGGAGCCCCTTTTAGTCCTCTCCTCATTTCATCGAGAAATTCTTAAAAAGTCAAAAGGAAAGAGAGCAACAGGAAGTCAGCTGGTCACAGATAAAAGAAAGAGAAAGAAGGAGACAGGGATTGGGGACCGGAGAAGTGAAGGAGCCCAGGAAACAAGAGAGAAAGAGCATGAAGACAGAAAGAGGGGACACAGTGTAGCAGGGACGAGCAGAGGTGGGCAGAGGAAAGGAAGGATGAGGAATGACCGGGGGAATGGAGGAGGAATCCATGAATTGGGAAGGGAATACACAGAGTAGTGGGAGGAGGCAAAAAGGAAAAACTTACCAATGAAGTGTAGGTAGCAAAGAATTATACCCAGAACCTGTGGGCTAATCTTCTCAGGCTGCTCACTAGGATCCTGGCAGCTGAACGTTCACCGGTTCTGACCTGAACATCAGCTTGTCCAGGTTTGGACTAGAAGTACACCTGTGACCCTAGAAGGGGCTAGCAGGCTGTGGCTGGCTGGCTGCCCACCCCCACAAGAGGCAGGAGGGTCCCGAAGCCCCACATGCTCCCATCCCAGCAGGTGGCGAAGGACCGCAGCTTCCGCTCAGATGCCTGCAGTTGGGTCCTTCATTTGCTGTCTCCCTTGCTCTTTCAACCATTTCATCCAAAAGCAGGAGTGAGGGAGATGAGACATGTGTGACCTCCTCCACATTTAACTCAGCTTCCAGGAACAGTCGCATGAAGCTTTACACATGAAGAATTACAGCAGAGCTTCATCTGATGAAGATGTCAGCCTGTCAGCCGGCTGTGTGAGCAACGTGGAGATGGGCCTGAAATGCAGAGAAAGATGAGACGCCCCTGGAATTGAGCAACAAGGAGAATCGAGGTTTATCCCAGCGTTTCCCTTCCCTTCAAAGCTTCAGGTTTGAAATTTAAACATCTTGAATTGTCACTCAGTAAACATTTATTGAACCGCCCTGGGCCCTGAGCTAGCCTGTGTGGACCCTTCCAGCAAAACCAAAGCAGACTTCCATTTCAGACGGAGACATTAAAATAATGCCTGGTTGGATTGCAGCCCAGAGATGCCCCTGAGCCAGCGAGTGCCTCTGTGACTAGCCATGGCAATATAGATCCTGATAGATCCTGTCCACATGGAGCATGCAGTCAAATGGGGTCACCAGACGCGAGACAAATAATTACAAGGGTGGTGAGTACTGATAAAGGACCGTCAGAATGAGAAATGAAACCCATAAGAGGAAACAAGGTCAGGGTCATGGGCTGCCTTCCTACAAATTTAGAAGAGCCAGGGGCGCCTGGGTGGCTCAGTTGGTTAAGCAACTGCCTTCGGCTCAGGTTATGATCCTGGAGTCCCAGGATCGAGTCCCACATCGGGCTCCCTGCTCGGTGGGGAGTCTGCTTCTCCCTCTGACCCTCCCCCTCTCATGCTCTCTGTCTCCCATTCTCTCTCTCTGATAAAAAAAAAAAAAAAAAAAAAAAAAAAAACCTTAAAAAAAAAAAAAAAAAAATTTAGAAGAGCCAATCAATAAAAGTAAATTCACTAAAAGTACAGTTTTGTGTGCACTAAATCTCCCTAATTATTCTGGTCCCCTTCTCACTTGCCTTTGTATAATTAAGGATGAGTATCACAAAATGGTGGCTTCTGAAGACAATGAAATGCCTCTCTTTTGCTAACTAAAACCTGTCTATTAATTTAGCTCTCACTGAAGTTTGTCATACCCATTTATTCAGAACTTCTGAACATAAAACATTAAGCTACGTAATAATTAAATAGGTATCAATACAATTGTACACTTGTCATTCATATCCCCTAAGCCTCACTGGGCCACTGGCAGGTCAACATTCAAGGGAACACAATCGAATTATATTCTTCATCTCAAGGCATTTGAATCTTGGAAAACACTTGGGTGTACACTGCCTGAGGGCCCCTCTACAAAGCAATCTACGAAACACTTGCCTTTTGATCACAGATCGGTTCCCAATTACTTGCATTGCACTTTGGCATCTCAGTTTTAAACACTCTGTTGACCTCCCATTCAGTCAAGGAACATTCCTAGTTTCCCTGCTTAAATTTACATTCCAAGATGCCCAGACACCTGCAAGGTTGGTGGAGTGCCAGGTGGGCAAACAAAGTAATGTTCTCTCCTCTCAGATACAACTATTTATAAATTTTGATCCGATTTTAAAGGGAACCTTCCAGCTCCCCATCAGTTTCAATGCTTCCCAGGTTGCTGAGTTGCTGGAATTGCTTCTCAATTTAAATTTCGGGACATTAATAATTGTTATGTCTCTTGCCCTATTTAGAATTTTCACCCAGTGGCACTAGGACATGATGCTACCTGGGTTTAACACTTGATCCTAATTTTTTTCCATAATATTCTCTCTGCTTTCCATCAAATGGATGATCATATAGTGAATAAAGCAATCTAGAGGGGTGCCTGGGTGACTCAGTGGGTTAAGTGGCTGCCTTCACCTCAGGTTATGATCCCAGAGCCCTGCATCAGTCTCCCTGCTTAGTGGGGAGCCTGCTTCTCCCTCTCCCTCTGCAGCTCCTCCTGCTTGTACTCTTCCTCTCTCTCTCTCTTTCTCTCTCTCTCGTGTGTGCTCTCTCTATCAAATAAATAAATAAAATCTTTTTTAAAAGCAACCCAGAGAAAAGAAGAAAATGAGAGAAATTACTATACCACTTGGGGCGCCTGGGTGGCTCAGTCGGTTAAGCGTCTGCCTTCAGCTCAGGTTATGATCCCAGAGTCCTGGAATGGAACCCTGCATCGGGCTCCCTGCTCAGCGGGGAGCCTGCTTCTCCCTCTACCCCTCCACCCTGCTCATGATATCTCTCTCTCTCTCTCAAATAAATCAATAAAATCTTTTTTAAAAAAAAAGTTACTATACCACCTCTACATACTAATTTCTAGGCAGTCTTTCTGTTTTCTGAGATCCAAGGTCCTTCATAAACTGTCTACTTCTCACTGTTTCAACTTCATCTTGGGCTACTCCCCCAAATGAACCTTGTGTTCCAACTACATTTATCAACCTATATTTCTTTTCTCTTAAAAAAAAAGATTCTGGTCTGCAGAAACAGGACACTCATACTCCCTCTTGCCTCTGCTTCTGAAATACCCTCTTCTGCTCAACCAAGTCCTTCTCCTCCTTCAAAATAGAACTCAAGATCCTTTACTTCCATGAAGCTCCTGGGACCATTGTGAACCTCACTTGATTCCCACTCCTAACCCTTGGAGCATCTATTGTCCATCCTAGGCAGTAAGCACATAATACATACTTTGTAACAGATGTAGAACATTTCCTGCAGGGGAAGCTTTTTTTGATTCTTGGTCCTAGGAAGATAAACCAGAATTAAGGCAAGTCGTGGTTAATAATCGCTGAGGTTTGGTTCTGATATAGTGACTTTAGCTGTTTGCAGGCAGGGTTCTGCTGAGCAGTGGGGTTTGCCCAAACTTTCCCCCCAACCTAAACTAAATTGCTCTATCCAAATGGAGCCGTGGGCCTCTATAGGAAGTTTCCTACCTCTGAATTAATGGTTTGGAAAGTTCTGTAGAAAGATTTTTTGTCATATTTGTGTCTGAAAACTGTTACATTGCCAGAGATGTATCATTAAAATAGTCGGTGCTTTTATAACTTCTCTTTTTTGTTGCCCTCTCGACTTGCCCTACTATTGGAGACCAAGACATACCCTGGGAATGCAACTAGTAAAAATCCACGTAACACGGATGCACTGAGCAATACGCAGAAGTAACTCACACCACCAAAGAAACACCAGCTCTGCAAGGAAAGGCCTGGCTTTCTAAACAGTGAGGGGAGAGCAGTAAAACCAGCCCAGTGTCTGTGATTCCTCCAGGTTTCTAAGTTTTAAAGCCCAGACTACTGCAGAGAGGGATCAGGTTACATCTGCCAGTTGCCCCCAGAACTTTCCCCTTAACCCTTTCCAACCCACCAACTGCATGTTACGCTTCCATTTTGCTTACTAGAAAGAGCTTCTTCGTCTTTGGTCTTTACATTACTCCCCACACTTCCACCCGCCCCCACCCATCTTCTTGCCCATGTCACAGGTCACTGGTCAATGCCCACACTGTCTTCCAGACCTCCACCGCATCCCTGGAGGCCTGGGTTGAGGGCAGAGATCTTGTGTGTCCTATCCCCAGTGCCCAACACGGTGTGCAAGTCATAGTAAATGCTCGTAGAAGCGTCCGTTGAGTAAATGACTGTGTCTTTGGACACCTGATTGCAGTGGATGGTCCACAATAACAAAAACTATCTTTTTTTTTTTTTTTATCATGACGTATCTTTTTTTTTTCAATCAGGACATTTTGAACCTTGTCCAAAATCCTTAAGTTGTCGAGGATCTGGAGATTGATTCAGTCATTGACCCTTTCATTCATTCATTCACAAGACAATTTTGATGGCAAACGTTTTTTCAAATAACAAAAATGGGAAAAGGGCTTCAGAAATTTTTGCTTAGGGACCTAATATTCCTGACTGATTCAGGATTCTCTCTGAAAGTTGGGGAAATTCATTAGAAGGCATGGGATAAAGAGCTGGCTAGGTGGAATCTCTTCCTACGGTCCTTCTGCAGCTAAATGCTAGAAAACAGCTGGCAGAAAATCTGTATGAGCACAGAGCACGGCGTCTGCAGAATGTAAATACATAATCCTGGGTATCTGCATGCCAGGAAGGAAAAGAATGTATGGTTAAGAGGACAAACTTTGGTGCCAAACAACCTGAGCTCAGTTCTTAGTTCTGCCTTTAAGTATGGGAATGAAATTGGGGGGCACAGGCCCATGTTCTGGGTGAATCTAGGAAGCAGCTAGCTGGGCGGTGAGGAACTAAACTCTTGAATCCCCCTTGAACAATCACTTTTATGAGGGAATGTTTTTGAGTTACTCAGTGCTGTCCCGGGAACCACTTCTTAGCTGGAGGCAGTTGGAAATAGATAATCTCGGCCTAAGATTCTAAGGCCATCGAGGCTGCCACTTTATTTTATCACTTTATGGTTCAGCACACAGAGTAAGTTCTCAGTGATCGTGAAGCGTGTCCTGGGAGTCAGCTCAGCCTCTACACATTTACTGCCCTAACTCTTTCCAATAGAAGGAAGGCATTCTGCAACAATGGAGCTTCCTCCAGAGGTTTGAGAGTCACAGATACCAAAACCTGATGAGTCCCTCATGCTTTTCCCCCATGGAGAGAGGTCACGGGGTCACTATTTCAAGCCCACCTGCCTGCAGAAAAGAGAAGCAGTCTAGGAGAGGATCAAAAACAGAGATGGAAGAGGAGACCTCAGTTTTGCAAAGGGAGATGGAGGAAGGAAGTAAAGGGAAGAGAATCCTTTGTATTCATTCACTGAGCACTTACAAAGGCCCGTAAACAGCGTAGGAAGGTTCTGCACCTGCCATCACAGAAGGGAGTCATTCTATAGCCGGTTGCCTCTATAATTAAAAAATGGCATTCTGTGATAAATAAATCATGAACATGTCTAAGCTTCTATTTTCTTATCTATAAAATGAAAACAGTATCTACACAGGGCTCAGCAAGCTTTTTCTCAGAAGGGTCAGATAGTATATATTTTCAACATTGCAGGCCATACAGTCTCCACCACAACAACTCAACTTTGCCATTATGGTGTGAGAGTGGCATAGACATTAACAAAGCGATGGGCATGGCAGATTTGGTCTGTGGGCCATAGCTCACCGTCTCCTCGTCTAATTCCCTGGTCCAATGCATGGTGTGTTGTGAGGATTAAATGAGCTAAGCCAAGTAACACTTTTTAGTACATCATATGGCAAGTCATTGCTCAATAAATATTAGCTATTATCAATGCTTGGATTTTAAACTCTCCCAACTGTATATGCTTCCTTTGCTCCCTTTAGTGAGTGGGGTAGATCTCAGAGCTCCTCAGGAGGTATTTCCAGCCCTCACTCTTGGGCATGTGGTGGGTATTGTAGGTTGGATTCTCCGAGAACCCTGAGATGCAGTTCAGTGTACAGGATATTCATTAAGGAGTGTCATTGGGAGCAACCCTTGTGGAAAGGAGGAGATGGAAGCAGGATTGGGGAGAGGGAGAAGTCAGTTGCCCAACAGGCTGAGCCAAATCCACAGGAATCTCTGGAGCTAAAATGGCCATCAGAATTGTCCTACATTGGGTTAAAGTAGCTGGGCCTTGGTAACCTTACCTGCAACAGGCACCGCATGTGGGCTACCCTAGGAAGTGGGGGAGCCTTGGGTGAGGCAGCCCTGCAGCTCAGGTACTCCTGGAGGGTCCAACAGGTGATACCTATCTTCTGAGAGCATTCCCAACTACTGGGGGGGACATGGGTGGGAGGGGAAGGTGTGACCAATTCTGACCATGAAGTGTGCATAGAAATGGCACAGTCACTTGCAGACCAAGCATTTAATTGTTGCTGCAAGAACCTCAAGAGCTTCTTGCCTCTGTAGTGACCAGCAATTTCAAGATGGTGGCTGCTCCATCAGTCTGGGTCCCTGGGGAACAACAGTGAACAGAATCCCCTATCAGCCTGTAATGGAAACGCAGTGTACGCAAGACTTAAATCTGAGTTGAATATTTGAAGTGAAGATGCCCTTAAAATCTTGAAAAATCAGAGAACTGGTTTGGAATCATCATCATCATAGCTAACACTAGCATTTATGTGATTTCACTAATTTAATGCTCACAACCTACATACAACACAGGTAGTATTATTTTATTTATTTTTAGAGATGAGAAAACTGATGCTTATAGAGGTTCATTAACCTCCAGCTTACTGCCCATTTTTATAAATAAAGTTTTATTGGAACACAGCCATGTGCATTAATTGCATAGTATATAATTATGGCTGCTGTTCTGACACTGTGGCAGAAGTGAGTAGTTGAGTGAAGTAGGGCCTGAAAATCCCTTTACAGAAAAAGTTTGGCCCCTCCTCTCCTCTCCCCATTCTGTGTGAGGCCTGGTTTCAGACTCCAGAGACACCACACATAATTCAGACATAAGTAAATACTAGGTAGGCTTGGAAACTATAGGGGTGTTATAAAATTTTCCCATTTCCATTATTCTAACTGTACATGTTTTAATTTAAAATTTTCATGACATTTAGTTCCAGCAACATGACAGAATCCGCATCCTAAAAATCTTCCCCTGAAAAATACCTATAAAATGCTGGATAAAATGAATAGCCAACTTGGTAAGAAATTAAGGTATATCCTCAAAGGCGAAAAATGAAGCAGAAGCCGGAACCCACCATGAGCTGGTAAATGCTCACTCAATCAGGCCTTAAGGCCTCAAGACCCGTGAGGGCCTTTGCCTTCGTGGGGTGGGTGTGGGGGGCAAAGACAACAAGGCAGTAGAGTGTCAGCATAAAGACTTTAGAATAAGTCCCCAAAAGCCCACATTTCCAGTGGAAGAGTGGACTAGAAAGTATTTGCCCCGCAAAGGGGGGATGGCAAAGAAAAGCTTTATATTTCAGCTTTGATTTGGTGGGAAGAAAAAGAGTCCCTTATCCCCTACCCCAGTCCCCCCACACCCAAAGGTAATAACCACAAACCAAGGCCTCAACCTGTGGTTCAAAATCACTCTGCTTGCCTATTGCAAAACTGTTTTAAGCCAAAGAAACTAATTTAAAATAGTCCCGGATTAGTAGTTTCCAGGTACTTGGCAAAGTAAATACAAATAGAAGGAATATTCTCTCAAGTTAAGTCTCACAAAATTCTCACAGATAATGCCCCAACAAAAATGAGCTCCCAGTAAAAAAATCACAAGACTACTCACAGAACAAGACATCATGAGAGGGAGTAAGCAGGAACATCAAGCAGCAGAATCAGAGACATGAGGTCTTCAGATGTTAGAATTATCATATGTAGTGGGGCTGGGCAAACTTTTCCTCCAACAGGCCAGGTAGTATATACTTTAGGTTTTGCAAGCTATACGTCTCTATCAAAAAGACCCAACTTCAAAACAAAAACAAAAGCAAAAACAAAATTAAAAAATTTTTAAAAGACTCAACTTTGCTATTCTAGAGTGAAAGCAGACCCAGGCCATACGTATATTAACAGGTTTAGCTGTGTTCTAATAAACCTTTATTTACAAAGATAGTGTGCCAAATTTGGCTGTCAGGTCATAGTTTATAAAATAAGTATGTTTTCACGTGTAATGAGCACTGGGTATTATATAAGACTGATGAATCACTGACCTCTACCTCAGAAACCAATAATATATTATATATTAATCAACTGGATTTAAATTAAAAAATGAAAAAATAAGTATGTTTTCAATTTTTTAATTTAATATATAAGCAAAAAATAAAATAATATCATAAATATCAAGGCAGATTCTTAATTTCTAGAAGTAGAAGATGTAGTTGAAATTTTAAGATTCAATATATGAGTTAACCAACAGATTAGAACAACTGAAAAACATAATTAGTAAGTTGAAAGCTGGATATGACAAAATTACTTAGGATATAATACAGAGAGACAAAGAGGAGGAAATTATGAAAGAGAGGTTAATAGATGTGGAAGTCTAAGTAGGAAAAAAATGGGAGAGGGACAATATTCAAGAATTTTCATGGATCCCTAAATTTAGGACACACAAAATACTGAAAAATATATTTACAGCCAGAGTCATCCTGGTGAAATTGCCAAATGGTAAAGGCAAATTGAATAGTTTAAAAAGAGCCCAAACAAGACAGCTTACCTGCTTAATGTCTGATTTCTCATGAACAATAAAAGACACCAAAATACTGCAAGATAATGTCTTCAAGGTGCTGACAGAATTGTCAATCTGTAATTGCATATCCAGCAAAATTTATGATTAAATAATGAGGACTGGGGAGCCTGGGTGGCTCAGTCGTTAAGCGTCTGCCTTCAGCTCAGGTCATGATCCCAGGGTCCTGGGATCGAGCCCCGCATCAGGCTCCCTGCTCACGGGAAGCCTGCTTCTCCCTCTTCCACTCCCCCTGCTGGTGTTCCCTCTCTCGCTGTGTATCTCTCTGTCAAATAAATAGATAAAATCTTTAAAAAAAAAAAAAAAGAATGAGGACCAAACAGAAATGGGTTTAGATGAACAAAAGCTAAGACAATTTATTATCAATAGACTCTTAGCAAAGGAAGTACTTAAAAGGATATACTTTTAGGAAGAAGGAAAAGGACCACGGAAGGGAGATGTGAGATGTGAGAAGGATGGTGACCAAGTGAGCAAAGAAAATGGTGATTATGTGGATACATAGAAATAAACATCAACACTAATGGCAACATTTGATCTGTGAAGTTAAAAAAATTGGGGGGGGTGGCACATGGGCCTCTAAAATAGAGGTAATACTCGTTTCTTAAAATAGTAGATACATAGTGTTCATGAGTGTCTGTGTGTGCATGCATCCACTCTACGTATGATACATTTTGCAAAACATTTTTAATAGAAATAAAATACTGGACAATGATAGCCTATAAATTGGAAAGAGTTAAAGCACTGTTTTAGGAAGAGAGTAAATATAACAGCCCTGCCCATTAAAACATACAATAGACTCTATAAGTTTCCAAGCACTAGAGCAGGAAAAAGATGGAATTAGAACTTCCTAAGACAAATAGAAAGCATGAAAAAGATAGTAAAAATAAACCCAAGTACATCAGTGATCACAAAAGATAATAATGAATTAAACTTCCCAGTTTAAAATCATTTTTTAAAAAAACCCAGCTAGAGGCGCCTGGGTGGCTCAGTTGTTAAGCGTCTGCCTTCGGCTCAGGTCATGATCCCAGGGTCCTGGGATCGAGCCCCGCATCGGGCTCCATGCTTGGTGGGAAGCCTGCTTCTCCCTCTCCCTCTGCCTGCCTCTCTGCCTACTTGTTCTCTCTCTCTATCTCTCTGTCAAATAAATAAATAAAATCTTAAAAAAAAAAAAAGAAACACTTAAAACAGAAGTACATCAAATGTTTGAAAGTAAAGTTACTGAGAAAGCTCTATAAGGCAAACAAATTTTTCCAGCAAACAAAAATGACTGTCTATTTGCTTTCCAGGATTACCTTTGAATCCTCACAGAAAGAGACATTAAAATAAAACAAAGAAAAGAAATTAAATGTGAAGAGAGAAATGAGAAAAAACCTAGGTTCAAAGTTAATATTCTCTGACAAACCTAAAAATATGAAAAAATAGTCCCACTACTGCTATTCCTGTTGAATTCAAGCAAGAATTTGTGGAAAACTGGGGTTTAGTCATGAGAGACGATGGACTCTCAAAAACAAAATGAGGGTTCTAGAGGGGAGGGGGGTGGGAGGATGGGTTAGCCTGGTGATGGGTATTGAGGAGGGCACGTTCTGCATGGAGCACTGGGTGTTATGCACAAACAATGAAACATGGAACACTATATCTAAAACTAATGATGTAATGTATGGGGATTAACATAACAATAAAAAAATTAAAAAAAAAACCTGGGGTTTAGTAGTGAGTCAGAAATAAATGCAATCTGTCAACTATACTTCAACTAAAAAATAAATTAATTTTTAATGGGGCGCCTGGGTGGCTCAGTCGGTTAAGCGTCTGCCTTCAGCTCAGGTCATGATCCCGGGGTCCTGGGATCGAGCCCCACACCAGGCTCTCTGCTCAGCGGGGAGCCTGCTTCTCCCTCTGCCTCTGCCTCTTTCTCCCTCTGCCTCTGCCTGTTTCTCCCTCTCCCTCTACCTGCCACTCCCCCGGCTCGTGCTATCTCTCATTCTGTCAAAAAATAAAATCTTAAAAAAAAAAAAAAAATGCAATTTGGGGCGCCTGGGTGGCTCAGTCGATTAAGCGTCCAACTCTCCATTTTGGCTCAGGTCATGATCTCAGGGTCATGGGATTGCGCTGGGTGTGGAACCTGCTCAGGACTCTCTCTCTCTCTCTCTCCCCACCTCTTCCCAAATAAATAAATAAATAAATGCAAGTTATCTCAAGTTATCACTACTCCAGTTTGGGCCAGATTTCCTGACTTAAAAATGAAGTTTACAAAATAATCAGATAAAACTTCAAAGTAACTTGCATTTTGAGACAAAGGATGATATAGTCACTCTTCATTGTATTAATAACTCTGAAATTTGTGAGGGATTATTCATTTAAATATAAGGATTCTAGGAAAAATTATATAATAAATCATTCTGAAGTGAGAAGGGCTTTGAAAGTCAGGGACAAAAATTTATGTATGAAGGTAGAGAGTTGCGTCAAATTGAGAAAGATTAGGAAGAACCTAAATGAATAACAAGGAATGGCTGAAGTGTGAAGCATATGTGGAATAAAATGTTTTTGTAGCTATTTTAGTGGCATTGGGAAATACCCATGCTATAATTAGTGAATAAAATAATATACAAAACTCTAAATACAAGTGATCACAAATTTGTATAATGCATCTAGAAACAGGATTGGGAGGAAAAACAATTTTAAGAGTGATAGGAAATGAATAATTTGTATTTTCTACTTTATACACTATTTCTCAAGTTTTTACCATGAGCACTTTTATCATCGGAAAACAGAATAATTGTATTTTACATCTTTAATACTCTTGTTATATATGGGTAATGGCTCAGAATCCTCGTGAATGAAAGAGCAAGGGGAAAATGCGCTCTGCAAAGAGGAAAACATGGCAAGCCTTTAAGAGAACGTTTTAAGAGACAGGGAAATTGCTGTATTTCTAAATTGTGCGTAACTTGATATAAAGTCACTTCCTCACTTCAAGTTTCAAGAATGTGCGGCAACACCACACCCAGCGGTTGCTATGGCTACGGAGGTAAACCTGATTAGGCCAGTATTTAGTGGGCTGCAGAGGTGAGGCAGGAGGAAGAATTGCAGGGCTCCCCTTTGTGCCTCCGTCTCTCCTCCCCCAGCTTTCCCCTTTGCCCTCCCTTCCTCCCCACCTCTTAGCTGCCCGGGGCAGTCAACACTGTCAGACCCTGCCCTTCCCGACTCCCCTCCTCCACAGGGTGCCACAACTCCCTTACCATGAGCTCTGGAAGGCAGGATTGGTTTCCCTTTGCACCCTCGGTGCCCAGGACCTGCCCATGTTGGTGCCCAATAAATGTATGCTGACCAAATGAATGAATAGTGAAATGAATGGAGGCACAGCCTTCATCTCTTTTGTGGGCTCCCCATCATCTGCTCACCCTTCAATAGAGCCATTCTCCAAGATTCCGGGCTCAATTGCTTTTTCTTCTGTACTTTTCCCCTGGCTGATCTGTCTTCTCTTTGCTTTCGCTAACACTCACAGGAAAATGAATCCAACCTGACAACTCTACCTCACCCCTTTGTCCTCCCCTGTCCTTCCATCTGCTTTCACTTGGACCTAAAGACATTCCTTATTCTCCTCCCCAACTCATCATGTTCTCCCCATTCTTCTTCCTAAGAGCCTCGACTCAGTCAACACCAGCATCCCCTCAACATTCTGGACTGAAACTGGGGGAGCCTTTTCCTCTCCTGCAACCCTAACCCTAACCCGAGAGACAGCAGTAGCTCCCTCACTTCCATCCCATTCCCACCACCCCTGCTCTACTTTTCACCAAGATCCTCGCCAAACCCCGAAGAGTTTCCTGACTTGAATCTGCACTTCCCATGGCTGCTGGATTTATTTTCTAAGCCGCAGAACTCAGCAAGTTCCTACCTTCCCCAAAAGCTCCTGATGTTTCCCACCGCCTTCAGAAGAAAACCCAAGCCCACCGGCCCCTCCCAGTTGGATTTGGGCTCTTTCCTGCTCCATCTCCTGTCCCTCGTCCCTAGAGCCACCACCTGCCATCCTCAGTGTCCTTCTCTCTCCTTCTGCCTCCACATGCTTCTGGCGGTCAGCGCTGCCTTCATGCCACCTCACATTTCTCCGCCTGCCTGGATGCCATTCTCCCACCACCCTGCCTCGCAAATTGCCCTGCCTCCTCCAAAGCCCAGATCGAGTGTCACCTCTACTGAGAAGCCTTTTCCCAAACCTTGAGTCAGGATTAAGGGCGCCCTCCTCTGCGGTCAGAAAGCATCTTGATGATGCCTCCATGAGATCACAGCTCAAGGTTGTCAGCTGCAAGTGGCTGGACGGAGGGAGACAGTGAGGTGCCCTCCAGAACCGGAGCACAGAGACGGGAGATTGCCCTCCTCCAGTGAGCCCATAACGACAATACAGATTGGACAAGGACAAAAGAGCCTGCTAGTTTTACAGGGGCCACTCCTTTACTAGCAACAGCTGTAGCTTTTAGCCAGCGATGTCAATGTAGCTGCAGAAAGGCTATGTTAACAGAAGCTGGGGCTCAGAGTAGGGTGGGCTCCAAAGCAGCACATTCTGGCATTTTCCCAACCTTCTCCAGGGAGGATGGTGCTAACGGGGAGGTGGGGGGGGGGGCAGTATATTCCAGACACTGGAATGATGTTGTCTGGCCAGGGGCAGGGCTAATTTCTTCTTCTGGTCTCACCTTGACCCCCAGCTATCCTGGAAGGCTTCCTGCAATCTAGTCCATGCTCATCAGGAAAGCTCAAGAAAACCAGCCACTCTTGGGTAAGTGTCGCAGTGTGCACAAAGGGCAGCCCCCTAGAAGCCAGTCCAGTCCCTGACAGGACTATCCCGCACAGCATGCTTGTTTGTAGCCCGTCCATCGGTCTTTGCTTTGGGTGCCTGTCGGCCCAGAATGAACTCTGTTGTCAGGACCAGGTGAACTGACAAAGTCCAGTTTGTGGAGCTGCAAGGCTGAAGGCAGGTCCACCAACTACAACAAAGCCCTGGGGCAGCAGCTGACCAACCAGCCGTCTCTGCCCCCTCACCACCATCGTCACCCACAGCCAAGAATTGGAGTTAACCAGGCATGGCTGTGTCTCTCCCACAAGAACAGGGGGTGAAACTTTTTCTGTAGAGTTAAAGGCTCCTACGGTCCATATTTTAGGTTATGTGGACAAGTCCTCTGTGGCAACTACTCAACTTTGCTGTTAGAGTGGGTGCTGAGGCAGATGTAAAAAAAATATATAAGCGAATGGGTATGTTTGATTCAAATAAAACATTATTTACAAAAATAGTCACTAAACCAGATTCAACCCACAGGCCAGAGTGTGCCAAGCCATGCAGCAAACTGTGAGGTGGTTTTTTTGTCTTGTTTTGTTTTTTAAAAGATGTTATTTATTTGTTGGAGAGAAAGAGTGCAGAGTGAGAGCAAGAGAGAGAGAAAGAGAGAGAGGGGTTGAGGGGCCGTGGGAGAGGGAGAAGCAGGCTCCCCACCGAGCAGGGAGCCCGATGCGGGGCTCGATCCCAGGACCCTGGGATCATGACCTGAGCCGAAGGCAGACGCTTAACTGACTGAGCCACCCAGGCATCCCCGTGAGGTGTTTTTTTTTTTTTTTTATTGAGATGTAACTGACATGACATTATATTAGGGTCAGGTGTACCACATGATGATTCGATATTTGTATATACTGCGAAATGATCCCCACAGTAAGTCTAGTTAACCTCCATCACCGCACAGTTGCAAACCTTTTTTCTTGTGATGAGAACTCTTGAGATCTCTTCTCTTAGCAACTTTCAAATACACAACACAGTATTATTAACCACGGTCACCAGGCTGTACATGACATCCCCATGACCTATTTATTTTATAACCAGAAGTTCGTACCTTTTGACCCCCTTCACCCATTTCGCACCCCCAGACTGTGAGTTCTTGACGGCAGCAACTGTGTGGTTCCTCTGGGGGGCCGCCCATGCAGACATACACATGACAGGCCCACTGGGTCTGTGCAGTGCGGCTGAATGCCTTCCTCTTAGGTCGCCCCCAGGCCTTCCTATAGTAGTGACTACAGTGAACACAGAACCCTGCTGTCTGAAGGAATCCTAGAGGGGCCTCCTCATCAGTGAAGAACCCCTCGGATCGTTTCCTCGACTCGTGACAACTACTCACTCACACTCGGGCGGTGCTTCTGCCTTTAGTGCAATAATCTACTTACCCACCTGATGGCTGCTGGTGCCTTCACTCTTGGCGTTACTTCCAGGAGCAACTCAGTCGATTGTTGTCGGAGAATTGATACTTTGGAGGCAGAGGAGACAAACTGTCTACCGAAAGCCCAGGGTCGTCGTCTTGGCTGTCAACTCAGCTGTGAGGTCCCCTGCCTTCTGCTGATCGGGATGGAGGCTGCAGCCGGCACGTGAAGTGGGCAACACACTCCTCTCAGCTTGGGCACTCAGATCTGGGGGATCTCACTGCAGCCTGGACCGTGGCAAAGGTGGAGGCTCAAAGGAGGCTGGGTGAGTTCTTTCAGGTGCTCTGGAGCAGGCCTTAGGACGTAGGGCCTGTTTTGATTGTGAGCTCCTAAGGAACATCATCTTTGAATCCTAATAGAATACTTGGGAGCCGGCAGGTGCTCAATAAAACTCCCATGGGTTGCCTCAGGAGGCATTTCTGTATCCTGGTTACCCGCAACTGTATCTGACCTACATCTGACCTTGGCAGAACCTCCAGTGAGATCCTAACAGGAAGTGCACCGGATTCCAGAAAGTCTTACCCATAATACCGATTCTACAGCACTTCAAAATTTGCAAAGTGTTTTCACATGGTTTTTCTCTCTTTTCATCAACACTGAAACCCTATAAGGTACAGGTACCTCAAATGTCCCCAGGCCTCACCAACTTGTGAGGCCCCCTTAAAATGAAGGCTCCATCACTAGGACTATAAGCCCTCAATGGCTGTCTGACTGCCCCACTCAATGCCTTCATTACCTAAAACCTCCCCTGGTCGCTTCTGGGTGTCCTCGAAGATGTCACAGATTAGCTCATGAATAAGTGTGCAACACCCCTGTGCTGGTCCTTCTCATGGTCACACACCCATAGCCTATAAGCCCCCTGAGAGCTGCACTTGGATGCTGACGTTTGCCCTGAGCCCTTAGGCTGCCCAGATTCTGGGCGGGATGAGGATAATCATTCTGCTCCATCTTCAGGTGTAGCTTTATCATCTGGGGCCCAAGGCTCTGCTCCACTCCAAACCTCATGCACGAAGCTGGAGGTAGGGGTCAGAAACAGGGAAACTTATACTCCAGGTGGGGATGAGGGCACAGGACACGGATGCCATACTGACCTTCCATAGTCTTCCTGTCACCTCTTGGCCTCCTGCATTCAAGGACACCCAGAAACTACTCTGGCTTCTCTAGCCAAAAAGAGGAAAATCCTCATATATCTTGTCACATTCTTGCAAATGGCTCCTGGGAAAGGTCACTTGCACTTACATGTCGTTCCTGCTAAGCCTCAGCCAGCCGTACTATCTGGGTGTGGTCTTCCCCCTTGATGGTCAACACAGTTAAGGTTTACATCTCATTTAAATAAGCGAATAGGAGAAATGGGGCTTGAACCCACATGTTTGACTTTGAACCATTCCTCCTTTCACTTTATGGCGACTGAACAATTATTGCTCTATCTCATCTCCTCATTGAACAAGATCGGGTCCATTTTCTACCCTTAGAAATGTCAGTGTTAAAGTCTAGCCTGTTCCTGAGTCTTCCTACCTCTCCCCATGTATAGTTATTTGGTAGCACCAACAAGAGGGAGGGAGGGTCCTTGGCTCCAAGAAAAAGTCACTGCCATAGGCAGCTAAAGCCACACAAGATTTTCTTTATAATTTTGGCAGAAACTGGTTGTTTTCTGCAGACATTTTAAGCAACCAAAATAAGGCTCATGATTGCACTGTATTTCCAAACAAGTGAAAGCTGCCTCTGTTTAGCCTATGCTTAGCCCTACTCTTTAGGAAGTGGAAAATTTACAGTAAAAGTAACTCGCCTCATCTTTCCATCCTCCTCACAATGCAGCCTCTGACCTTTGGAGCCGCCACCAAGAGCCAGAGCGTAGACGACTAAATAGGAAAAAGAAATGTAAACCACAGGAAATGAAGAGTTCATCACACAAAGTGTTACATTCAAGCCATTGTCTCAGATGTTTTGGATACTCTACTCCTCAGTTTAGGAAAGCAAATCTGAAACAGAACAATTACATCACAAATGGAACATTTATATAGTGACTGGGATAGAAAAATGTTCAGCAAAGAAAAGGCTGCACGATTTCAATGAGATCCAGGTGGAGCAGCCCTTTCAGCAAAACGTCTACACACCAGCCCATAAAAATGATGGAAAAGGATCAAGAATAAAAGCAACCAAGTGCCAGGTGCTCATCCTGACTAAACCCACATCCTCTCTGAGCTCGTCCTTTCCAGCTGCTTCTATGGCCCACTCTCCCTCTCTCCCAAGGGCTTGAATCTCTCTTGCACCTTCTGGAGTCTTCTGCCCATGGTCCTCCTTCCTTCCCCAACCCACCAGGCAACCAGAGTCTCTCCTGGCCCAGGGCTGGGGAGGGCAGCAGGGAGAACAAAATGACCAATATGAATAGTAACAAACAACTTCTGGAGCCCTTGGGAAGCACCAAGCACTTACTTTGCATGTCTTGCATGTCATGACGACAGCCCTAGGCGGTGAGTTCTGTAATGGTTCCCATTTTATAGTTGAGGAAAACCAGGCTTAGAAAGGTTCAATGTCTTGCTCACCTTCACACAGCTAGTTAGTGGCAGAAGCAAGCCTCAAACTCAATCTGACTCCGAAGTTAATCACCCGAACCCGTAGCCTACACATCTCCCAACTAGAGCTATTAATTCTAGGTACTATTTAATGTACTTATTTATCTTACCTCAAAATAAATGCAAAAAGTTGATGTTATTTTATCCATTTTATAGAAGGAAACATTGACACATGTGGTGAGCATATACTCTGTGTGTGTGTGTGTGTGTGTGTGTGTGTGTGAACAGGTGAGTGCTTCATTAGGATTCTTACCCATTTCTTACACATAGGGATTCCTGGTTGGGGAATTTGCATTTAGAACCCAAGTCTGGGGACACCTGGGTGGCTCAATGGGGTAAGGGTCTGCCTTCAGCTCAAGTCATGATGCCAGGGTCCTGGGATCAAGTCCCACATCGGGCTCCCTGCTCAGCGGGGAGTCTGCTTCTCCCTCTCCCTCTGCTCCCCACCCCATTCTCTTGCTTGCTATCTCTCTCTCAAATGAATAAAAAAAGAATTAAAAAAAAAAAAAAGAACCCAAGTCTGTATCTCATGTTGACTGCATACCCCACACGACCCTACAAACGGGCCGTTTCATAAGCCTCCACCTGCAGTCCGTAAGTCCATGCCACTTGCCAGGTGTCCGGCATCAGGCAGGGTGCAGGAGGCCAGGTGGGAAAAGCATGGATGCAGAGACAGCAGCCTGAGGGGCCAAGGACATGGGGGTGGAGGCAGAGGTATGGGTCATAGGCCTGGGCAACTTGGGGACTAAGCAGCCCGCTTCCATGAGGTCCTGGGGCGGGGGGAGGGGAAGCCACCAGGGCAGGAAGCGCTATGTGCACAGGTGGGACACAATCCTAGCAGGAAGAGGGGAGCCATGTTAGGGCAGGGTGGGGGAGGACTTTCCTCCCAGCCCCAGGGAGCCTGAAGGACAGTCTGGTTTATCTGCTGGAAAGGAGAGCAGAGGAGGCCAAACTGTGCAGGTCACTCCCCTGCCAAAGCCTGCTATCCCTCCTCCAGTCCCCACCTCCTTCCTCGAAACTCCCCTTCACCCAAGCACAGCCCCTTCCCCTACTCCAGGAACAAAGGGAAAGCTGCTCTTTGTGCCTCCCAAGAGAGCCGCACAGCAAGGGGCATGGGGCCACCTGTCCAAGCTATGCTCCCTGCCTGTACTTCTCCTGTGGTTCTTGATCACAATCACACCGTCCACCAAATGAAGACCTTACATCTTCTTCTCCCTGCCAGTCTGCGCAGGCTGTCTTTTTGTTCCGGGGGTCATCAGTAACTTATGTTGCGATCAGAGAACAGGCAAAATCCCAGAGGAACTTCCCGTACACAAGATTCTTAGCAAAAATGGATGAAGAAGAATGGAATATGAGGAACTCAGAGGGAAAGTCTTATCAAGGAGATGGGATCAAGGGTGAGAAGAACAGGGCAACTGGGAGAAATCGTTGGACCAGATCGATGGGTACCTCATCCCCAATTCCTACCTGAAAATAGAAACTCCTCAGGAAAAACCCTTACATGCTAAAATACCTCTGACTTTGATTCACAGTGGATGAAATGCACAGAAAGAGAACTTGGAATATTCCCATAAGCATGGCCATCCTCACAGAGGTGAGCTGGGACACCTGCCGGAAATGCAGCCGAGGCAGGAAGTAGACCGTGCAAGAGAAACAGGAAGAAGCAGCCTTATATATGAACAAGGGATGAAAAAAGATGGCCTGGTGCTATACAGAAAGGCACTGATTGAGAGGAGAAGCAGTGCAGAATTACAGCCAAAATATAAACAAGAGTCCTTCTAGGGTGGGTGTTTATAGCGGATGGCGCAGGCAAGGATGAGGCTTTCTGAAGGTCAGCCGTACAACTGAAAGCAAGCAGTCCTACCGACAGGGACTTGAGCTATCTTTATATCTGTCTTGAAGTCACATTTTGCCAAAATAGAGTTACCTATAAAATTTTTTACATTCCTCACTAACAATCCCAGCCTTCAGATAGAAGGAGAAACTGCCATTCTGGATATGATTTTAGCCAATGCGAACAACCTGTTTTCTGTACAGAAATTATAGGGACCCTGGGAGAACATGACCATGTCCCATTTGGGAGACCGTAATAGCAAGAAAGGGGAACATTACATAAATTCTAAAGCAGTGTAATAATGAACAATTCCAGGGGAAAGGAAAAGGCTAAGTAAATTCCTGAGCCAGTGTGGTCCCACAGAAACTTTCTCATGAACTCATGTTTTTTATTTTTTATTTATTATTTAAAAAAAATTTTTTTTAAGATTTTATTATTTATTTGAGAGAGAGAGAGGGATAGAGCACAAGCAGGGGGAGCAGCAGAGAGAGAGGGAGAAGCAGGCTCCCCGCCGAGCAGGGACCCCGATGCGGGGCTCGATCCCAGGACCCTGGGATCATGACCTGAGCCGAAGGCAGACACTTAACCGACTGAGCCACCCAGGCGCCCCATGAACTCATGTTTTTTAAAGGACATGTTCACAACACATACCCAAGAACAATATAAAAATGAAGGTTTTCAGGAAGGCTAAATCCTCAGCTAAGGGGTAATGCAAGAAACAGGAGAGATTTCACCAGAGAAACATGAGAAAAGGTTCATTCCATGAAAGGCTCAGTTCAGAGAGAAAGAATGGGATGGGAGAAGAAGAAGAAAGGAGGGTGGGAAGGGAGAAAGAGAAGGAGGCGAGAACAAAGGGAGAAAGATAAAATAAGGACAGAAGGAGAAAAACAAAGAAGTGATACGTTCAAGAAGAAGATGTAATGTTAACAGGTGACAAAAAGTCCAAATTACCAAATACTCAGCACAACAAGAACAGCTTCTGAATTCTCAATGTGGGGCAAAGGAGACCAGGTGGTCTCCCACGCACAGTAAATTAGGGAAAAAGAAAAATCTTATAAGCGATTTCAAACCTCTAAGTCCAGACAAATTCTATTCCAGGGTGTAAAAAAAATTTGAAGATAAAACCTCAGAGCCACTGAAAGTGAGTTTGAGAAATCATGGAGAATGGGAAAGATGCCAGAAATCTTGGGAAATGTTCTATTTTGCAATATGTTGGGGGGAAAAACAGACCCTGAAAATTAAAGATCCATAAGCTGGATGTGCTTCTCTCCAAGGAGGGTGATCCCAAAAGGACTCTGTGAGTCAGAACATAATAATTTTTTTTTTATGAGGGCTGTTGTCAAACTAGGGTCTTCCAAAAGAGAGTTATCATCGTGATGAGAAGTGGCAGCCACACCATATGAGGGAGGCTGAGAGGAATATACAGCACAGAAATCAAAGATGAATGAGCAAGACAGCCAAGATTTGAAATGTGATCATGTCCAGGGATCTGTAGAATCATTTTGTGTTGCCTTAGAAAACAGAACTAGAAGTAACAGTAAAAATTGTTAAGTAGGTGGATTTTTCCTTAACTTTTAATATTTTCTGTCCATTCATTCATTCGACAAGTGTTTATTGAGCACCTACCTTGTGCCGGTGCTAAGCACTGAGGATACCTGAAAAATGGAAACTAGTAAAGTATTTTCATATAGTTCCTACCTTTCTTGGACTTAGAGTCTTTTGGAGGAAAACCAACAATAGGCAAAACAGGGAACATAATTACAGGTCATAGCAAAAGCCAGGAAGGAAAGAATAGGGATGGAGAGAGAGTAACAGTGAGTCCCTACTTGAAAGATGGTGTTAGGGAAAAAAAACTTCTGAGGAGGTGACGTCTGTGCTGAGATCCATATGACAAGGGTGGGTTATGTGAACGCTTTGCAGCAGAGAGAACAGTGGGTTCCTGAGACTGGAAAGAGCTTGACTCATTCCCAGAACTAAAGGGAGCCTGGCTGGGAAATGCAGTGCTCAGGAGAGCAGAAAACCTGAGATGGTGAGGTAAGGCTAAAGACAGCGACAACACTCAGGGGATAAGATGTTGCCATCTTAAGAAATTTAAGATGTATTCTAAGAGATAAGGACAGCCATTGAAAGTTTTGAGCAGGAAAGTGACATGATCTGCCTGATGTTGGTGTTTTGGTCATTATTCCAGCCATTCTACGGTAAGCGGGTCAGCCTGGGCCAGGGCGGGAAGCAGAGAGAGCCTGGAAGAGGTGACTGTAGCATTTAGATGAGGCAGTAGTATGAACTGAGGGTGTGGATTCGAGTTGGAAAGAAATCCATTCAAAAATTCTTTGAGGTAAGGGAGACAGAATTTACTGATGAATCAAAAATGGAGTTTGAAGACCAATGGCTAGAATGATCTAAGAATGGACTCAGGTGACAGGCACTGAATGGCCATAGGAGAAGATGCTGCAGAATGGGACTGGGAAGTGGGCTGACAGGAAGGACTAGAAAGACTATGGCTGTATTTGATTCAGTGATGACAACAGAACAGAACTCCTGTGAAGGTACCTGCTTCCTACTGCAAGTCTACCAAAGTGGAAGCCTCCAGAAAACAGGCTTCAGTTGCCACCAGTTAGAATTTTCCATCACAAGCACCAATAAATCATTTCCACGGGAACATACAGTGCTCCCAGGAAAAACAACATGAATACTAGCAAAACTGAATGTAAACTTTGCCGTACGAATATATCTGTATATAATATATGCTTATAGTTTATACAATTACAGACTTTTGCTCACAGAGATGGCACCTATGCTTCAAAGCACATAATATACGTTGATCCCCACCAGATACAAATACCATAAATGTTACTAAAGGCAGCACAAACATCCTCATCTTGTTACAGCATCAGGAGAAATTCTTGAAAAGAAGGCTTTCGACATTTAATAACCTGAAGAGTTTTTCATGTCAGAATGGATCTCCAAAAATGAATCCTCCCATCCCTATCTTTCTCCACATAATCCCACCTTCCACCCACAGAAACATCCCTGCCTTCAAGTGTCATAAATATTGGGGATGAACAGCAGGGTCCATGAGATTTCGACTGGGGCAAGGATGCTTTTCTAAAATATACCAACCTAGGGCGCCTGGGTGGCTCAGATGGTTAAACGTCTGCCTTCGGCTCAGGTCATGATCCCAGGGTCCTGGGATCGAGTACCGCATCGGGCTCCCTGCTCAGCGGGGAGCCTGCTTGTCCCTCTGCCTCTCTCTCTCTCTGTCTCTCATGAATAAATAAATAAAATAAAATCTTAAAAATAAATAAATAAATAAATAAATAAATAAAATAAAATATACCAACCTTTAAACGAGAACCAGGACCAAACTACAGGTAACTTTGAGACGAGATCCGCCATATTGTCAGCCATTTACGCTGCATTCGATATCCGGCAACAGTGACAACATCAGGGTTTAAACTCCAAATCACAAACAGCTTGGCCTCAGTCCCGCCCCTCAAGCTATCTATAGTTAGGCCACCTAACGAATCACTAACTGAATTAAGCGTCTGTGGGAACCTCACCCTGAGTGCTTTCCTCAACATTAAATTCATTTGTCATTTAATTTTCTTTGTTGGAAAGGAAAAAAACATCAGAGGAGGAAAGCAAGCTGCAATGTGGGCCAGCAGGTGTGAGTTTGCATGTTTCTGGTTTAGGGGCCCAGACTGCGGTTTCAACTCCAACGGAGTGTTTTGTCTAGCTGTCTGGGCTGTAACATGTATTGTCCCACAAACAATTTGTCACACCACAAGAGGTGCATATCTGGGGACAGAGATAGCTCACACCATATGGCAAAATGAGCTACCCTTGTCAATTATTACCCATGGTGGCAGGTAATTTCTTAGACAAGACGTCATGAACTCATCAGAATTGTGTGTCTATTCAATGCTGGGTGATAACCTCTACCCGGCAAAGACATGCCTGTTAAAAACCACAAAGTAGAAATGGTTAAAGAGCTTTCACACAGTAGCAACTTCTGGATGGTTCTTTGGAGAAAACAATGTTTGAAAGAGAAAGATTTTACTACCAGATGCAGGTTTTGGCATAGATAGCCTGAATGATGTTAGGATAGGTCTTAAAAATATCCTCCTTTGATTTTTTTCCCATTCAACATTTGTTTTATGCAGCCGTACTGGGGAACCGTCTTCATAGAAAAGCGCACGACATACAGGACAATGGGATCTGCCAGTTGAACAAAATGGTGCAAAACAATGCAGCGTTGATGAAGCATGCTGTCCTAGGAAAGATTCAGCTCAATCTGAAGCCGGCCTGTGGAGAGCTTCTCTTTCTAAAAATCATCCTATTGGCTTTCTGTTCATTTTTAGCCACAAGAGAAAAATAAGTATGAGCTCCTAAGTGTATGAGAGTGAGAAGCCTAGGCATGGCCTGCCCGTGTGGAGAAGCAAAAGAAAGCAGAAAAATAACCTGGAGGAGATGGTGCCGGGACCAGAAAGAGAAGTCTGGAAATGTGGAGGGGCAAGTTGAGAAACTTTTTTTAAATAATCAGAAAGAGGGATTCAGAGAATGTAAAAGGGAAAGATGTAAGAAAAACAGCGCGGGCCCCTCGGGAGCTCTCTTTTCCTGAGTCATAAAACCCTCCTGGTCTCCCTTGTCTGGAATCACTGTCCACAGTGCTAGAAACAATGTGCTCTTCTTTTCAGTTTCGAAAACACAACCACAAAAACAACTTTAGGGTAGTTTTCATACAGAGAAGGGAACATTTTCCTTGCCCCCGATTAATTAGGATATCGGGGAAATGGCTGTCCTCTAGGGGCGGAAGCCAGTGGTGACGACCCCGAGGCTTTCAGCTGTGGCTGCACACCAGCTTTCCATAGGAATGGTTGAGAATATGCCCGCTCTTGTCAATAATATTGTAATGCATGTACCATGGTGAGCATTTTGTCATGTACCTAATTGTTGCATCACCATGCTGTATGCCTGAAACTAATTTATGAGAGGTCAACTATGCCTCAATTAAATTTTTAAAAAATTTAAAAAAATGTAAAGAGGATGTTTGCTTTAGAATTGATGCAATTGCACAAATCTGTATTGAATATTTATGACAGCCTTCCTGCACATTCAGAGGACTACGTGGCCTCGGCAGATTTTCTAAGGCAGCGCGGGCACTTTGATCTTCTGGGGGCTCTGACATCTGTTCTTGTCATCTGTACATTCATATGCTCCTAGCGAGGCTCATAGCAAGACCACGGAGCAGCAATCTGACGCCCCAAAACTTGTCCAAAGCGAACAGAGCTGAGATTTACACTTATTGGGACAATAGCATCTCACTAACGCAAGCCAAGAGGCGATCAGCCCATTTGGATTATAAAATATTCTACGTGCTGTAGAACAGAGAATATTGTTTTAGAAATGAATCCTACATTTCCCTGACTCGCTGGCCCCTGAGTGCAATGTTGTAGCCCAGGTTATGATGGCTCTTCGCCCCCACATGGGACTTCAGCTACTACCTCCTCAAAGCTTCTCCCCAGTTAGCAAAGGGGCGCCACGGCAGTAGCATCTCATGGTGCTCAGGAATCAGCCCCCCCTCACTTGCTAACTTGTTTTAAGCCACTGTGAGGCGCTGGTGCCCACTTTGACAGCCCACCCCGAAAGGCCTATCTTCCTCTGGGATGGCATCTCTGAGCCCTCAGAATGTCAGAGCTAGTCCATTGATCAGGGAGGCTCATGTGGCCCACACACCAAATCTTATGGTCTGGGGCCAGAAGCCACTTGCTGGACCTATGTTGTCTTCTAAGAGTTTCGTAGTTTCAGCCCTTACATTGAGATCTTTGATCCATTTTGAATTTTCATGTATGGTGTGAGGTAGGGTTCCGGATTCATTTGTTTGCATGTAGACAAGCAGTTGTCCCAGCCCCATGTGTTGAGAAAACTATTCTTTCTCCATTAAATGATCTTGACACTCCGGTTGAAAATCAACTAATCATAGATGTATGAGTTTATTTCTGGAATCTCAGTGCTATTCCATTGGCCCACATGCCTATCCTATTCCAATACTATATGAGCTTGCTTACTGTAGCTTTGTAGTAGGTTTTGAAATCAGGGAGTATGTGTCTCCAACTTTGTTCTTTTTTTAAGACCATTTTGGCTATTCTGGGTTAAAAATTTTTTAATACATCTTCCATCCACATTGTGAAACTGCACTCTCTCTGAGAGATGCCCCCTAAAGAAAAGCAAAGAGAGCAAACAATAATGTTTTAATACCTTTACCTTTATGCTCTCACTTCTCTGATTTGGCTACACTACTTGGTCTTACAATACAAAGGATCTTTCTCTTTCTCTTCATTTCACTTCAGTATCCCCATGGACTTGTACAATATTTCTCTATTTGTAAAACCCAGAACCCACCTCCATATAAACACGGTAAAAGACACCTATAGTCCCTTTCTGCCAGTGTCCTGCCTCCTGGGCAAATTCTGTGATGATTCCAAAGGGTTCGAATCCCTTAGAGTCTCGTATTTCTCCTAAAGAACAAGTTTAGGCCTTTGGTCAATTATTACCCCTTGGGTTAATGTCTATAAGAAGTTCAACTCCTTCTAGAGGACAAAAACAAATAGCAAACAACAGTTACAAAGCGAAAGCAAGAAGAAAATCAGGTGCTTTCTATTTTAACAGTCAGAGCAATGTACGTTTCCAAAAACTAATTAGCTGGTTTTTATTTGAAACCAAATAGAAATAAAGTTCTTAAACTAGCCTTCACAGGTAAAATGTGGTACGGCCACAGACCCTGGAAACAATTGGTGTGTTTGACTTCGGCGCTCTACACAACACGACAAAATAGAAATGTGCGTTTTTCTCTATGAACTGATCCTGCAGTCAATACTCCTGCCCTTTTTGTTTCTAATACAGTCATCTACTTATAAATATATAAATATAATAAGGGTGTTCAAGAAAGTCACAGAAAAGCAGTTGGCCGTACTTCTCATCTGCTATCGGAGCGCACGAAGCACTGGGTTGCTTTCTGAAAGTTCTAAGTTTAACAGCTATCTTGGGGGCAATCGAATCGGTTCTAAGGGCCTTTTCTGCTTTAATTGGCTTTCTCAGAACATGCCAGAAGGCCCTCATAACAGCAGTCAAGTAATGCACAAGCCCAGGCAAACCGGCTCCTTTGACTCCTCCCTAAATCCTTCCATCCTTGAGTGCAGGCCTTCTCCATTCAAGGAAGAAGTCAAGTTCAAGATGCAAGGCCCACACTTAAGGAGGCTCTGAATGTGGACTCCTTTATTCCTCTATCCTCCCCACCACAGAAACAGCTCTTGAGAAATTCTCAGAGATGGAAATAACTTCACGGAGGAACGTCAGTTGGGAGAGACTTTTCAGTATAAGACAGAAAACACTGAGAGACCACAAATCTATAAACCCATAACCGCATGAGACAATTGCACAGGATAAAATGTAGCCCAGCCTTAGTTTATAAATATATTCTTCAAATACCAAGCTAAGGGCAAACAGACTAGCATGCGCTGGGGGAATTTAATATTACCTAATCCGTGAGAGTAAAAAAATAAGCAACAGTGTTTTAGCTGCTACCCCAGTTGTACGGTTAGGACTGATTTAGAGGGGGAAAAGAGTATATTTTTAGATTCTGTTTCACAGGATATCCAATAATATGGCAAGCATTGGGATCAGATCTGATGACAATAATACTGGCCACAAGAAAGCAGCAGGTGGTGTGATGCTAAACATGTTTTGGGTGTGTCTTATTATTAAAATACTCTGGAATAGCAAAGAGAGGTCAATAGAGGTACTGAGCACATACTATTTCACGGTAACTGTGTAGACCTTGGTCTGCTACTCTGTGGTCCTTTCAACTTCTCTGCCTGAATTTTTTTTTTTTTTTTTAAGAAGCTCTTTCTTCCTCCCGGTTTTAACCACATCACAGTGCTTCCTTCCAGCGTAGGGGTGGAGTTCTCTCAGAGAAGGGAGCCCCTCCAGCCTTCCATCCTTATCCCTCATTGGCTTCAGCCTGACAGTCACCCATGAAACTTTTCCTCAGGGGTTTGCCTTTCTGAAGCCTGTTGAAAATCACCATCCTTGAAACAAAGTCAAAAGAGACCAGCAAACCGGCCTGCTTGGGAACAACCTTCAACTGTGGATGGCAATCACGACAGGGCCCAAAATAGCAGACAATTCTTCATCTCCACAGGGGAACATCGGCCTGAAGTGCACTAACACCACAGGAAGTTTTTACGTTAAACATAAACCAATAGCTTCCCAACCACCACCACCACCTATCTGCTCTGATGTCACACAGAGAAGGTTCTAGAACTTCTCTCCAAACCACTGACATATGATGATGGGCTCCGTGAGGTTTATAGAGGCCTGTTAAATCACATGGAAGGCCTAGAGCTGTGCTGTCCAATAGAGTTGCCTTTCCACATGTGGCTGTCGAACCCTTGAGGTGGGGCCAGTGTGCCTGAAACACTGAGTGTTAATTTAAATTTACATTTTAAATTTTAAAATGGAACTAGTGTTGGGCGCCTGGGTGGCTCAGTCGTTAAGCGTCTGCCTTCGGCTCAGGTCATGATCCCAGGGTCCTGGGATCGAGCCTCACATCGGGCTCCCTGCTCAGCGGGAAGCCTGCTTCTCCCTCTCCCACTCGCCCTGCTCGTGTTCCCTCTCTCGCTGTGTCTCTCTCTGTCAAATAAATAAATAAATAAATAAATAAATAAATAAATAAATAAAATGGAACTAGTGTAAAATATCTCTCTGCTAAACACAACTTTATTGTTTTGGTAGGACTACACTTAACTGTTCTATCACGTATAATATTAGTGTTACAGTATACACATCAGCACGTATATTATTTCCAGCGTGTGTTGATAATTTTTAAAATATTGATCACATATTGAAATGGTAATATTTTTGACATATTAGATTAAATAAAACAGACTATCAAAATTAATTTCACCTCTTTCTTTTTACTTTCTTAGTGTGGCCACTACAAAGTTTTACATTGCAGATGTGGCTAAAATTATAGTTTTACTGGATGGTGCTCGTCTAGTGGACAAGTGAAGGTCTTCAAATGCAGGCGCAGCAGGGCTGTGGCAGGCCCAGACAGGAGAAGAGGAGTTTGGGACAGGGGTTGTAGATCCCATTAGTTCTTTGGTTTTCGTCCAACGGCTTAATTTCTTTCCAACAACTGTGAAAACCGAAAATGTTTAACGTTTGAATTTTTTATTGTGCAACAATAATGTGTAAAATGTTCCTATTTTGCCAACTGGCCTTCTGCCCCTAAAATAAATTCTTCAACTAGGGAATAGAATAACTTTTGTGCACAGAGGTCTAGGGCAGGATTGCTGGTCCCACAGCCCCAGAGTCTTGGGAGAACTTGGAGTAACAGCACAGTCCACAAACCCATACGGGCCAAGCCCTGTCTGCAGACTGAGTAAGTCACCCCTGGCTTATGCCAACACTACGATTTTTCCAAAGCGTAGATGTTGCCATGATTAATAAAATGTTAAGCTTATTTTAAGGTGTTACTGAGTTCAGAGTTGTTAAGGGGTCATTATATATTTTCTCAATCAAAAGAATCTACAAGTCAGCTGCTCACACCTGGGGCCTGTGGAGGGTTGAGTCTTTGCTAGCTTATCTGGTGCCCGTGTGCAAATTAGAGCCAGACATGCCAGGGATTTCAGCCCGGACTCATTCCCAGGGTGTGACCTGCAGGATGATATGCTGCAGCCCTGACATATTTTTATATTCAATAAATTCTTTACATTTGAAAAGGCTTAACTGTATCCTGAAGAATACCCAACAACTAGTGAATAAGAAATGGATGCTCCATGATGATCTCCAAAGAGCCCTGCCCTTGCCATTGTCCCGGGCCAGGGCTCATGCTTTCCCCCTGGAGGCTGGTGAGGTAGGCTTCTGGACCTGGCCAGGTGTCAGGGCTAGCGGGGGCCCGCCAGTGGCACTCACACACATCCCCATGGGGACTGTAGTTTTGTTGCCCAAAAGGTTCTGCAAGGAGCAAAGTTGGAAGGAAACTGGAATCGGGATCCTTTGACCTTAGAATTTATAGTGGAATAAAAAGCATGCTATTTCTTCCAAATGCATTTGAATTTATTTAGATTTAGACCAGGGTTTCTTAACCTTGGCATTATTGACCTTTTAGTAATTTTTTGTTGCATTATGGGATGTTGAGCAGAATCCCTGGCCTTGACCCACGAGATGCCAGTAGCACTCCCCTCTGAGCTGTGACCCTCGAAAATGCTTCCAGACGTTGCCACATGTCCCCTCGAGAGTCAACCTGCACTGGTAAGAACCACTGATTTGGAATATCAAAACATCATTTATGACATTAGCTTCTTTTTATACTTTCCATATTACCACTGCAAGCACGTAAACGTTGGAATCTGACATAACTGAATTCAAATTCTGACCCACACGTTACTAGCTGTGTGACCTGGAGGAAGTTGCTTAACATCTCCGTACCTCAATATCCTCACCTGTAATGGGGCAGTAACTCAGCTGTCCTCAGAGAGAGGCTGTACGGATTAATAAGACAAAGCTCCTGGGGAGCCTGGGTGGCTCAGTCGGTTAAGTGTCCCACACGAGATTTCAGCTCTGGTCATGATAGCAGGGTTGTGAGATTGAGCCCCGCGTGGGGCTCTGTGCTCAGTGCTCAGCGGGGAGTCTCCTTGAGATTCTCTCTCCCTCTGCCCCTCCCCCCACTCTCTCTCTCTCACAATAAATAAATCTTAAAAAGAAAAAACAAGATAAAGCTCCTAACAGGTGGTCAATAAATAGCAGCTAGTACACTCTGAAGCCCCCTTTTGCACTGGTCAAATCCCAGATTATCTGTAGATTCACCCCAACATCAAGGCTGATTCTGGCCTCTGTGTTAGTGTAGCAGCTAAGGACCCGGCCTCTGAAATCAGAGTGCCAGGGTTCAAACTCCAGGTGTGATCTGGAAGGAGTGGCTTAACCCCTGAGCCACAGTTTTCACATCCATTTAGAAAAGAGAGGGGGGTGGCGCCTGGGTGGCTCAGTGGGTTAAGCATCCCACTCTTGGTTTCAGCTCAGGTCATGATCTCAGGGTCATGAGATTGAGCCCTGTGTCAGGCTCTGTGCTGGTCCTGGAGCCTGCTTAGGACTCTCTCTCTCCCTCTCCCTCTGCCCCTCCCCACACCACCGCACATGCGCGTTCTCTCTCTCTCTCTCTCTCTCTCTCTCTCTCTCAAAATAAAAAATAATAAAAGGAAAAAATAATTTTAAAAAAGTAAAGAAGAGAGAGAGAATGACTCTCCCTCTCAGGGTGTCAAGGTGATGAAGTGACAGGTGCAGAGGCTGAGCTTATTAACGATTATCAGGTGCTGCTAGCCTGCCTATGAATACAGGTAAAAGCAAAGGAAGATGTTTTATAAAATGGCGACAGAATCATGGTCTTTCTCAACCTCCCTCCCCTGCTGCTGCCCTGCCTCACCCCACCCCACCTCACCCTGAGGAAATTTTCTGGAACCCCAAAGCCCTCACACCTCATATTGTGATCACATCAGTTCCTCCTGGATACCTCTTGGAAATTGTCTTCCTGTTTCTGGAAGTTCTCCTCAGTCTCCCCTGGATGAGCTGTTCCCAGGTCCACTCTGAGGACCCTGAGGCTCTTACCTGTGGCGAAACCAGTGTCTTTCACACCACAGTCGTGCTGGAGCGCCCTCCCCTCACCAACATGGCAGTCCACGATTGGGCACCAGAGTCTCTGCTGGGCTTCAGTGTCCCCACCTGTGAAATGGGGCAGCCCGAGCATCCCTTTCTCCAGGAAGTTTTGAGTCACTAGGGACTGCAGGTGCTCCTCATTTGTACTATTCTGGGCATTTCCCTATCATTGTAATTCCACCCCACTTTAAAATAAACCTGCTTTTTTTTCTAAACCATGAACTCCCTTAGGTCAAGGACTCTATCCTATAGATATTTATATCCCATGTCATAGTTCCTGCCACCAGGCAAATCCTCAGTAAATATACGTTGAAGGAATGAGTGGGGAAGAGTGGGGTACACAATCACTTTGAATGCTCTGAGTATGACAAGGTGGGATTTTCTTCTCTCCTTACCCTCCTCTTGCCTCCACCCCCACTCCCATCCTCTGCTGGGAAAATATCTTTTGTAAGAAGATGCAGAGATGGAAACTCTGTTCGTGTAATAACTCACGGAGGCTGTGCAGAAAAGAAGTTAATATTTGCAAGATAAACATGATTTGATTTGGGGGGATTTGGTTCCTCTGGGAAGAACCCAAAGTATCTGATGCTCTCCCTTCAGGCTGCATATATGTGGCTGAGGACAGAGAGCCCTGGGAAGAGTGGGTCCAAAGGCAGAGGGGACTGTGAGGGGATAGGGCCACAGAGAGAAGGAAAATCCCAGTGAGCCTCCAGAGTGGACTCCGATATGGAGTGGCAGCACCTTGATGGAAAAGGAAACAAGCATCTGGCAGCATCCTCTGTGCTCTGTGAGTCTTCATTCATAAGCACCTAATAGTAAGAGTTTTCTTTCTGGAAACCACTATTCCTGGAGCCTCTCACTCTTACTCCCAACAAAATGACCTGACATAAGTAAGAGATTGCAGTCAGAAAACAAAGTTGGTATTGTGGTTTAACTGCTGTGGTTCAGGACTACCAAGGCATCCTTTGGGTTACATCTAGAGTGATGGTTTTATTGAGACTCTCCAATCTGAGACCCCAGTTACAACCCTATTGGCACGATTTATAGCCAGGTCAAAACTCAGATGCCTAGGTCCCAGTCTCCTCCCCACTTGCAAAACTGAGAAAGTTTATAACTTTACTGGAGGTCAACTAGATAAACCAAAGCTTCATGGTGTTGTGGCAAAGAGAACAGAGTTAAGAAACAGAACCTAACATGAACTCTGCCAATAATTGGCAGTGTGACCTTGGTAAAGTCCCAACACTTCTAGACTTCGATTTTCTAAACATGTTCAATGGAACTCTTACTACTTAGGCTGAGCTCACAGGGACGTTGTAGAGATAACATAAGATGTGATATTCAAAAACATATCAAATTGGCTAGGTGCTACACACATTCGAGATATTTCTGCTACCAGTTTGCTAAATAACTCATATGTGAAGGCTCCTATTCATTCAGTGCCTAACTCTGGCAGTTGCCAAAGGATTGGTGGAGAGCCAAGGGCAGGGGAGGAGGCATGGGGGTGGGCAAGAGGAGAGAATATGAAAATGAGAACCGTATGTTCCCTTGCCCCAAGGATCCCCCCTCCCGGGAGAGATAGAAGCACATACTACACCAAGTTTCAGGCAGAAAGAGTTGAACACCAAAGCAAACAGATGCAGTGTTTCCAGAGGGCAGCTTGCTTCCCACCACGTTCATCACTGCCATTCACAACTGGCAAATACTGAACTCTTGGGAAGCCAGTGGAGGTACATGGATTTGGGGTAGGTAACTCTATTCACCATAGTTTCTCTTTTGATGTACTTTGGATCCAAAGTTAGATTAGTTAAGCAAGATGGTTTTGCAGCTATTTGGAGAACATTACGGTCAGTAGGGCTGATTCAGAAAAAAAAATAAAAATAAAACAGAAAACCCATTTGTCAAGCAGAGACGAAAGTGAGTGGCAACAAGCCCATTAGGGATGAAGGAGGCACTACCCGGTGGCTTTCAGCACCACTATTGCAGGCTGGACTCAGGCACGTGCATGAACAGAAAAATACAGAATGTGTTCATGGGCTGGAGCCAAAGGGACCAAAAAAAAGGCCATTTGGAAGAAGTGCCTGCAGCTCTTTCCAAAATAGTCTGAGCTCCCTGCTGAGGCGCAGAGAAGATGGTGGAGAAAGTGAGTCTTGTCTTCACCACTCGGCACTCCCTGGGCCTCAAGAGCATCCACAGTCCTTGGGACTAACCCAAAGCTTCAGCGGAGGGAGAGGTGAAAGACTCCCCATTATCTGCCCACAAACACTTGTCACACCCCAGTCATCTCAGATCCAGAGCTTCTCACTATCTCCCAGTGATCAGAAGATGACTCCAAGCTCAGACATCCTGGTTGGGAACATCTGTTCCCTAGCCTCCCTGAGTTTTCCTTTGCTCCCTTTCAACTTTTCATTTCGATCTGGTCTCCAAAGCTTGCCCTAAAGCATGCTCCCTCTCGGGTGTGCTCAGGACCATTTATGGATGGAAGTCCTACGCGTCCCTTGATTGTCTGTCAGTCAAGCTATCAGCAGGAACTGAGACGTCATAAATGTCCACTGTGGGAATAAAGCTGAACACATATATAGTCCTTTTCAACATTCCTTCGGTTATTTTAAGGAAACACCCTTTTTTTCTAAAGTAGTACATCAGCTGGGACCCAGCCTTCCACACTGCTTTGGAAGCATGCCCTTTGGGTCTATGTCGTTCTTTTCCTCCTTCTCATATACATTGCTTATTCCACGGTACTTACCTCTAGAATAGCATCTAGAAAACTGGTCGTGGTTGCACATGCACACCAAAACCCCAGACTTTTAATTCAGATGGAAAGGAAGAGCCTTAATGTTGGCTGTATTCGTTTCCTGTGGGTGCTGTAACAAATTATCACACACTTGGCAGCTGAAAGGTCAGAATCTGCCATCAGTTGACTGAACCAAAATCAAAGTATCAGGAGGGCTACATGCCTTTTGGTGGCTCCAGGGGAGAATCCTTTTCCCTGTCTTTTCCAGCTTCTAGAACTGCATTCCTTGCATTCTCTGGCTTTGGGCTCCTTACTCCATCTTCAAAGCCAGCAGTGGAACATCATTGTTCAATGTCCTATTTCCTTCTGAGTCAAATCTCCCTTTGCTTCCCTCTTGTAAGGACACTTATGGTTGCATTTAAGGGTCACCCAGATAATCCAAGGTAATCTCCCCATTTTAAAATCTTTAACTTAATCATATCTGCAAAGGCTCCTTGGACACATAAGGTAACATTCATAGTTTCAGGGATTAGGACCCAATATTTTGGGGGGCCATTATTCAGCCTACCCCACTGTGGCAAATGCATGGTCTCTTACAGTCTTCTGCTGAGGATCTGAAATAATGTTCAAGAAAAGTGCTGGACCCCCGGGTCCCTGCTGCATATTATGGATCCAGGATAACCCACTTCACACTCTTAAAGAAATAAAGGATAACCCACTTCACACTCTTAAGAAATAAAGCATAATCAGTGCAGAGAGCCCTTCACTAGAAACAAAATGAACAATGTCTTTCACTTAGCATTTTAGCAAACCAGGATTCTAGGTTTGCAGGCGCTGGGAGAAGAACTTGGAAGTGACCCATGAATAATGACCACACTCCAGATTCACTCAGCCTCTGCAAGGCCAGTGAAGAGGACAAATGGCAGCCCACGTAGCCTGTGTCTAGAATGTTTAAAAATACAAATCAAGATAACACGATATTAAGTAAAATATGTTCTCTCCTCCTACCTTGACCAACAGACCTTCACAATGACATGAAAGCCACATTTGAATTTAGAAAATGTGGATTCCCCATGTTTCATCAGGGAACTCTAAGTATGTAGAGAGCTATCCACAGCCCCTGACCCCTGGCTATCCCCTCCCTCCCTCTCTTCCCACCTCCTCAACAGCACGTTCGAGAGCTCACATTCACATGTGGATACTCTGACCCATGCCGCCCTCCCCTATAAAGAGCTGCCCCTTGGCCACCCTCAGGCCTAGGATTAGCTCAGCAGCAGCACTCCATGCCCTTGGATAGGCAGACCAGAGAAAGAGGACTGGTCAGGCTCTGGAAGCTGGCTTGCCACCATTTGTGCAGGGAATTTGGGGTTCTAGATACCCAGATCATGAACGAGAAACTGTGCTTCTCTGGTGAAGAGCTACTTTTAGTTGTTTTTTAAAAATGTCCACTCCACTGTGGACCAATACTTATGTAAAATACAATTAAAATGTTTGAGAAGTATCAGGTTGCCATAGAAACTAAGGAACATTTACTCTTACTTTCTGTATTTAGCTCACCATGGACCTGGTAGTAAACAGACCATGTTTTGTGTACCACCAACTAGAAGATGAACAAGGGGGAACAAGTGTTCTATGCTTTTATCTCAAATTACCATAAGTGTAGTGGCTTACAACAACAGATATTTATTGTTTGGTAGTTTCCAGGGGTAAGAGTCCATGGCTTAGCTTGGTCTTCTGCTCAGGATCTCACCAGGCTGCAGTCAAGATGTCAACCAGGGCTGGGGCTAGGGGGGTAACAATCTGAGGCTTAGGGTCCTCTTCCAAGCTCACTGGTTGTTGGCAGAATTCAGTTCCTTGGGGCTATAGAACTTGCGGCATCATACTTCTCCAAGGCCAGTAGGAAGATTTCTCTTTTTAGGAAGGGCTCAGTCCCCTTTTCAAGGGATTTCGCCTGATTAGGTCAGGCCCACCCAGGGCAGTCTCTTTGATTGACTTCTAGGCAACTGATTAGAAGCTATAATTACATCTCCCAAATCCCTTCACCGTAGCCATATGATATAACCTAATCACATGAATGACATCCATCATATTAATAGGTCTTGCTGCATTCAAGGAGAGAAGAAGATACAGTGGATAGGAATTTTGTGTACCATCTTAGATTTCTTCCTACCAAAGTGGCCTTAAGAGGGTACGTCCTTTTGTCTCTGGGACTTTTCCCCTCACAGAGACAGGAAGGCCAGAGTATGACCCTCAAAAGCCCAGGGCCCAGGACAGGGGCCCCCCATGACCCAGTTCACCTTCCACAATAGTTTAGGATTAGAATTGTACCAACATCCGCTTCAAAAGCCCAGACAGCAATGCTGAAAGACACTCCTTCCAAGGACTATTTGGTTTCTGTCCTTTCAATATTTCTTGCTTCTCTATAATCACAGTAGTTGTTTATGAACACAACAGTATTTTCACAGCTGTATTAAGTCCATATTTCATAATTCTGGAGTTGCCAACAGTTGGTTGCTTGGAGATTAACATTATCAATAAGAATTGTAGAGCTCTAATTCCATCTCTATCAGAGGCTGAGAATTCCCCTGGGCTCTTTGTTTGAATCACTGTGCCTTCCTAGAGATTACTGCAAGATCAGCCTATGAGCATCATTCTGATTCAATACATGGTGATATGCTCTACATGGCATGAGAGTCTAATGCAAAATAACTGGTTTGTTAAACAAGCTAACAGGAAGTTATACATTCAAGTGAATTTTGGCCTTCAATGTAATACTTTTAGAAGACTATACTCTTACACCAATGAGGCTGCCATTGCACAAATCATTTTAGGAGCTCCTCTTTGGGAATAATCTTCAAAAGCCTGTGGCATATCCTATTTAATAATCCAAGAGTTGTAAATCTTCATCCATTGATAGTGAATTTTATTTTGGGAAAGAACTAATGTCATTTAGATCCAAAGGCCATGATCAATTTGTTAGTTATTTGGCTCAATTATAAAAACAAGTACATATAAAAGTGCTTTTTCCAAGTTGCTCAAACTATTTTTAATGTGCTCCCAAAGTATTATGTACAATGACCAAATTGTTGTGAATATGACCACAGCTTATCAACGTGACCTCTTTGAATAATTTATGACTATAGCTTTATAAATTATAAAGGGGCTATCACATTCATATCTATGATATAGAGAGTGGAAATATTTTTTAAGACTAATTGTCATTAAATTAAAGAAATTAAATTAAATTAAATTAAAGAAACACATTACAGAATGTGTTTTCAAAGATCTCACAGCTGGTAAATGGCAGAACCAAGATTCAGGTTCAAATCTTCAAACCCCAAATCCAGGGATCTTACCATTAAACAAGGAAGGTAGATATATATATATAGCATGTGGGTTCCCACTGTCCCCAATCATGCTCATGGCAGATCTTGACAGTAGATGAAAGCACTCTTTCCTAGAGCTAGATCCAGCTCTTCAGGGCACCAAACCAATGAAGTGGTATCAATACTCAACTTATTTGTCTTGTTGCATTATACACTGTTGAAGAGGACAGCACTCATTTGAATATACAATTTCTGGTATGTTTGTTTAAAAATTAGCCACATAATATGCCAGTTAATGACTTTGGCTTTGGCTCTTGGTATTTGTTCCAGGCCTTGGAACCTTAGGATTGATTGGGGCATAGTAAATCCAGGTGTTTTCATTCATTTATATTCCTCTTTAGAGATCCTTGAGAGTTATACCAGACCACTGACACAAACAAACATATCTATGAAGACGTTCTTTCTTCCCCAAGTTGTCTAATTATGTCTCCCAATGGCTTACTGAAGAGCCACAGCCCAATGTGAAATTAATACCTTCCGAAATGGAGTAACTACCTGGCTTTTGGCAATTCTAGGCTGTGTCTGATACCACGTGTAACCATTTGTTTAAATTACATTATTTCGTTTTCAAATTTGTGTTTAGTAAAGCAATCTGATAGCTTTTTAATAGTCTTAGATCTCAGTTGAGGCTGATTTGCATTTTCCAACTGCTAACTACTTACTTTAACTTTAGGCTTTTAACAAATTAGTGTTTTACAAAGGGCACCTGGGGACTCCTGATCAGAACCATTTGGAGAATTTTAGTACCCTAGATATTGTCTGGTATCTGATGGCATTTCTTAGGAATATGAATTTTTAACAAGTTCCCTGGATGATTTAAGATTATTCAAGAACCACTGCAGGTTCTACTTCCTACTAAAATGTAGACAATTATGAAAGACTGTTGCTCTTGCCAAAGGAAAATTTATATCTATATCTACATCTATATCTGTGTCTTTAATTCTTTAAAGAGAGTGAACGGTGAAGAGCTATGGACACAAAGAAGGGTAAATGAACTAAATTCCTGAGAATACTAGACACAGAAAAAAGAAAGCATTGGAGAATTTGAAGACAAGTCAATATAAATGATCTAACGAGAAGTATAGAGAAATAAAAAATATTAAAGGGGCTCCTGGGTGGCTCAGTCGGTTAAGCCTCTGACTCTTGATTTTAGCTCAGGTCATGATCTCAGAGTCGTGGGATCAAGCCCCGCGTCGGGCTCCACCCTCAGCACAGAGTCTGCTTGAGATTCTCTCCCTTTTCCCCGCCCCTCCGCCTGCTCTCACATGCACGCATGCGCTCTCTCTCTCTAAAATAAATAAATAAATCTTATTTTTAAAAAAAGAAAAGAAATAATAGAATCTGGAAGATAATGGAATATCACCATTAAAGTGCTGAACAACAACAACAAAAATAACAAATATTAACCTAGAAGTCTACATCCAATGAAAATATACTTCAAAATAAGGAAGAAATAAAGACATTTTCAAACAAACAAGATCTCAGAAGATGTGTTACCAACAGATCCACAGTATAATAAATGGGCCATTTTGTTTACGTCACTAGTCTCCAGAGACATTTGTGAATTAAAGGGAAGATATGCCAGATGGAAGCCTGAATCTACAGGAAGGAATGAAAAGCACTGGAAGAAGTAAATATGGCAGTAAATAGAAAAGACAATGTTTCACTTTTTAAATTTTTAAAAGATGTTTGAATGTTTAGATAAAAATAATAGCAAGTATTGTGGGGTTTATAACATATGTAGAAGTAAAACATATAACAAAATAGTGCTAAGGAATGAAGGGGTAAAATGGAATTAAAGTGTTTTAAGGTTATTACTTTGTCCATGAAGTGCCATATTTATTCAATGTAGACAATGATATATTAAAGTTGCATATTGACACACTAGAGCCACCATTCAAAAAAATAGAGGCATAGTTAAGATCTAGTACAGGAAATAAAAGGAATATAAAAATAATCGGGGCACCTGGGTGGCTTAGTGGGTTAAGTGTCTGACGCTTGATCTCAGCTCCGGTCTTGATCTGGGTTGTGAGTTTAAGCCCCACATTGGGCTCCACACTGGGTATAAAGCCTACTTAAAATAATAATAATAATATAATAAATCAGTCTAAGAGAAGGTAGGAAAGAAGAAACAAAGAATATGTGAGATAAATAGAAAACAAAGCAAGATGATTCATAAACCCAACCCATCAGAAATTATATCAAACATAGAGACTAAACATTTTAGTTAAAGGTAGAGATGTATAGACTAGATTTAAAAAGTGGCAGCCATCTATCTATGTGTTATTTATAAGACACGAACTTTGTTGATTCTGTTGTTTTGGGGAGGAATGTTGATAGCTTTGTTCCAGTTTTCTCTATCTTCACTTATCTTTTATATTCTTACTGATTGCCTTTTTTCTACTTTTACTATCAATTACTGAGAGAAGAGGGTTGAAATCTTCAATGAAAACTGTCCAGTTCTCTATTCTTCTTTCAGTTCTATCAGTTTTTCTTTTTGTCTCTTTTCCTTTGTCTATTATTAGGTACATACACATTAAAGATCGTCATGTCCTCTTGATAAACTGATCTCTTCATTATTGTGAAACATTCCTCTTTATCCCTGGCAATCATTCCTTGTGATGAACTTGAGTTTGTCTTATATTATTATATCTACTCCAGCTCTCTCTTGTTTAGTGTTTGATTGGCATAACGTGTTGTCATCTTTTTTTAAATCTGTCTACATCTTTATTTAAAGTGGTTATATATACCACATACACTGGATCTTGCTCTTCTTTGAAAAATCTGATCTGACAATATATGGCTTTTAACTGGAGTACTGAGACCATCAGCTGACATAATTATCTATATGGTTGGGTGAAATCTATCATCTGCCTTTTGTTTTCAATCTGTCCCATTTTTTCTTTGTTTTTTTTTTTTTTTTCCTTCTTTGCACCTTTGTTGTTGTTGTTATTGCTGTCCTACTAGCCTGGTTATTTTATTTTTATTAAACTTTAAATTTTATAATAGTTTTAGATTTCTAGAACAGTTGCAAAATAGTGCAGAGAATTCTGCTAAACCTGACTCCCAGTTTCCCTTATTGTTAACATCTTACTTTTGTGTGATACATTTGTCACTACTAATGAACCAATATTGATACGTTAGAATTAACTATGGCTCATAGTTTATTCAGATATCCTTAGTTTTTGCCTAATGCCCCTTTACCATTCCAGAACGCAATCCAGGATACCATGTTACATTTAGTTGTCGTGTCTTCTTAGGCTCGTCATAGCTCTGACAATTTCTCAGACTTTTCCTGTTTTTGATGACCTGGACAGTTTTGAGAAATACTGGTCTGGTATTTCAGAGAACGTCCTTTAGTTTGTGTTAGTCTGATGTTTTTCTCATGGTTAGACTGTGGTTATGGTTTTTGGAGGCAAGACTGTAGAAAGAGAGAAAGTACCATTTTCATGGCATTATATCAAGGGTGCATACTATCAAGATGACTTATCTCTGCTGATACGAACTTTGATCACCTGGCTGAGGTTGTGTTTGTCATGTATCTGCACTGTAAGCTTACTCTCTTCTTCCCACATTCCATCTGGACTCTTTGGAAGGAAGTCATCATAGGTACTCCACACTTAAGGGGTAAGGAGTTATGTTCCATCTCCTCGAGAAGGGAGTATCTACATAAATTATCTTGAATTCTTCTGCAGAGGAGATTTGTCTCTTTTCCCTCATTTATTTATTTATTCAATCATTTTTTTCATATTAGTATGGACTCATAGATACTTATTTACACTTCAGGTTATAACCTGATACTAAGTTATTTGTTTTATTGCTCATATTGTTACAGCTTTGGTCACTGAGAGCCTTTTCAGTTGGTTACTGTGTCCCTTTGACACACCCCTCATTCTTGTTTGTTTGTTTTAGCACTCCCGTACTTTCTGGCTCTACAGGCACTCTCCTCCTCCTGCCCAGCCCTAGAGTCAGCCGTTGCTCTAAGGAGCCCTGGTTCCTTCTATTGGAGAAAGTTTTTAGAAACCAAAATCTGGGTGCTGGGTGTGCTTGTTACTACTGAGATGTTGCTTCCAGGCCCTCTCAGCTGACAAAGCAAGGAAATGTATGCAGTATGCATGCAGTATGCTAACCTGTGTATCTATAGAGAGCTGGACATCTTCTACATGTAACCATGTGTGCCTATAATGAGCTACACATGAGTTCATACTGATGTCTCCAACTCTCATCCACTACCACATGGATCACTCTAACCACACCCCCTTATAAGCACCTCTTTCAACCCCAAGGAGGGGGCTAAACATGACCCACATGTCATTTCCTGGAGTGCTTGGGTGGCACAGTTGGTTAAGCTACTGACTCTTGGTTTCAGCTTAGGACATGATCTCAGGGTATGAGATCAAGCCCCATGTCTGGCTCCGCACTCAGTGTGCGTCTGCTTGAGATTCTCTCTCCCTCTTCGTCTGCCCCTCCCACTTGTGCACTCTCTCATGCTCTCTCTCTCTCTCTCTCAAATAAAATTAATAAATCTTCTTAAAAATGTCATTTCCTGTTCTGGTCACTTCCTCCCTCTTTCCCCTGTACTATCCCACTTAGAAATGTTTCACCTTACACATTTGCTCAATAAAGTCACTCTCTAGCTCTGAAAAGTCTGCTTAGACATTTAAAATGTGGAAGATACACACAGAAAGCATCAGACAGCTGTTGTGTTGGCTTTGGACTCTACCATTTGCCTACTAAGTCTTTAGAGGCATATTTAATTGCTCAGTACCTCAGTTGCCCAACCTATAAAAGGGAATAATACTTGACCTGTTCTCAGTAGTTTGTTGTGGAGACCAAAAACAAAATGGGGTTAAAATAACTTTAGGGGCACCTGGGTGGCTCAGTCAGTTTAGCATCTGACTCTTGGTTTTGGCTCAGGTCATGATCATGAGATTGAGCCCCACATCGGGCTCCATGCTCAGCATGAAGTCTGCTTCAGATTCTCTCTCCCTCTCCCTCTGCTTCTTCTCCACTCACATGCTCTCTCTCTCTCTCAAATAAATAAATAAAATCTTAAAAAATAACTGTAAAATAAAAAGCACTGAGAATAGATACAGAATTACAGTGACTTTGGCCAAGCTCCTAACACCATACCTGACACCATGAGGAAGGAACAGACACTGCCTTATTAAATCCTCAAAATGGGATACCTTTTTATTATCCCCATTTTACTAATAAGGCAACTGAAAAATTCAGAACTTAGTAGTAATAGTAATGATAATAAATAGCACTTTCTGAGAACTGCGTTTCCAAGCACTTTACATGTATTAATTCATTATATCTTCACCACAACCTGACAAAGCAATTTTCTATTAGCCCCACTTTACAGAAAAAGAAACTAAAGAACAGAAAGGATTCCACAGGGTTGGTGTTCAAACCCAGGTCTTTCTCTCCTTCCCACTTTTTTTCCTGGTGCCTCTTAACTAGCAAATTAAAATGCCGCTACCATTACTTATTCTTTCCGCAAATATTTGAGAACCTGCCATGTGCTATTTACTGGTTTAGGCACTGCTGGCCCAGTAGTAAATAACACAGAATCCAGGCCCTCGTGGTGGTTCTATTACACAACCGTAAGGCACTGTTATTGTGCTAACATGGAAAATGTACATCTCCACCTAGAGCAGCCTCTTTCATTTACGGCCACTTTTGAGAAGACATTTTGTCCTTGAGGCGTTATGCCAACGGTCAACTACGGAGCAGCAGTGCTGTGTTCACTCGATTTGCTGGCTGGTTATCTCAGAAGTCAGGAAACAGTGCCTGCAGGTGGATGTGTCCCCCTACGAACTGGAGGTGTCCTGTTCACAATGACACATGCCTGTCTTACTTTTATAGCACCTCTCAGCTTTTTCAGCCTCAGCTGTCCTCAGGTGCGTTGTGTTTAGCAGCCCTTCACTGAGAAGAGTCCGTTTCTGGGATGCCTTCATCAAGGCCCCAAGGAGGGGGCTAAACATACCACGAGACGCTGCTGTGAACGGACGTGATGCTCAGGACGGCTGCTGGATGCAGCCAACACAGAGAAGAGGAGAAATCCAGAAAGCTGCCGAGGAGTGGAGCCAGCAGTCCGTGTGCTGTGGGTGGAGCGTGCCTACTTTAGGGCTTGTTATGCAAGAGCGCCAATCGCCTCAGGGCTTAAGCTATGCTCAGTTGGGTCTGTGGTTACTTGCAGCTAAAAGCATCCTCACCAAGACAGCATCGCAAAGACCTCTTTGTTATTAAGAACATGTACGCCTGGGAATCTCGGCTATAAACCACCCCATTTCCCAGAGGTACTAGCCAAGGAATTCTCCCACAAACCAATGAAATTCTCAGTCTTTGTGGTCAAATGCCCTCTGTCTGCCCTCTTCTTTCCTTAGCTTTATTCCCTTAGACAACTACTCAAAGACACTTGGTACATTGAAATCACTCTAGCATTACCAAAAGCTATGTGATGCTGATTGGAGACACTTGAAGAGAAATGAAGCTTTGAACTAAAGCATGTTTCCTAGTGTTATTGAACAACACAAAAATAGGACCTACTTAGCCATATACCCCCACTGTGTTATTCATCGTCTGGCTGCTTTGGCGAGTGCCAAAGTGCTTTGGGGGGCCTCCTGAGCACTTCTTTCCTTTCCATTTCTTTCCTCGATTGCATTTAAAAGAACTAAAAACAAACAAGGCATTTAATTACTAAGGGTTATTCATTATTTTGTTCAAAGCCTAAAAGCTCGAAAGAATCAGAGCAATTTATTTTCTGAATTTACTCATCACAGTTTCCAAACCAGCCAACGTGGACCAATCTTTAGTACTTATTGAAAATGTTCTTTCACGGTAGTACCCTTGGACCAGTGTCATGAGATAAGCCTGTGGGCTGGGTGCCACAATTCAATCTGTGTCCAAAGATGTGCAGATAAGACTGCTTGGGAGTTTGGGAGCAACTTTATTCTAGGAAGGCCAGTCAATTCCAAATTAACGGAGTGTTGAAATATCCTTTGCCTATGACAGAAAGATGATCTCTCCTGCTTTGTCAATTCCAGAAATTGCATTTATTTATTTTTGTCATAGTAGGCCCAGAAAAGTACAGAGAATAATAAAACCAACCCCTACATAGTAACCATAGTGATTTAACAGATGCAATATCTCGCCATATTTCCGTCATGTATAAATATCATGATGGATATCTCTATTTGACCCATGGAATAAATTGTTAAGTTAAACTGATAGTCCCACTTTCTTATTTCTCCTTAAGGGACATTTACAATTAAACCTTTCATTTCTGAGTCTTTTGCAACCGTGATTTCCAAACAGAAGAGACAGGTTCCAGAAGAGACCATAAATATTTCAAATAGCACTTCAACAGAGCCTTGCTCCTGCCTGAAGGTGGGCTAGAGCCAACAAGGGAGTCTGTGTGGACATTAATATGGGACATTTAGGAGAGATAAACATCCTGTAAGCAGGAGAGTGGCTAGATCTGAAGATCATGAGCTTCGGGGAGACTGAAAATCTGAAGTTACTTTTACTCTCTTGATTTCCTTTAATGTAAACATATTCTGAGATTTCATTTATAAGCATCACCATTTTAAATAACATCCACACACAATTTGAATTGCAGAAGTTCAGCAACTTAACTCCTCCCTGTTCCCCTATGTAGCTGACATGCACTGTCACATCTAACCATTATGGGGCTTGAATGACTTTCCTTTCTTCCAAATAAGAACATAATAAAGTTCCCCTCAGCTCCCATGCCAGCCATATAGGTCTGGAATTTCTTTTTAAAGCACTTACAGATTTTTGTAGCTTTTCCCTAGTTTACAACCATCCTAGAATAAAAGCAGAGTTCAAAACAGGGTTAAATACAACATGTTGACAGACACACACATCCTTACCAAGAGCTGTCTCAGGAAGAGTCTACTTTCCCAGGCAGGAAGACCGCGAACAATCGCTTCTTGATCTCACTTTAAAGCAAAGTCATGTATTTTTCCCTCTTAATGCTTAAGCATCCTATCTTGGTAAAGCTTAAGAAATAAAAAATAAAAAAATAAGTTCTGGAAACAGATAGTCGAGATGGTTACACAAAATTGTATATGAACTTAATGCCACCCGTATTGTACACTTGAAAATGATTAAAATGGGCAATGTTATGTGTCATTACAATAACAAAATTTTGGAATTAGAAATCACAAAATATTTGAAGAATAGTTGAATAACAGGTCAAATGAAATTGTAAAAAACTAACCTTTTATCCTGTCTTTTGGGCAAACAGAAAGACTTTCAACGTTGACAAGATCTAAGTCCAGGGAGAGTTTACAAGTATCAGATGTAGTTCTATTTCTTAAACACTCTGTGGATTGAAGTCCACTCATGCTTTTCGCTTTCTAGACCAGGAAAAGAGCAGGCTATCTTATGATTAAAACCATAAGCAATTCCAAATTTAAAATACGGTTTTCCTCTGCTCCCGAATAGGACCCTCTCTGCTGTTTCTCCTCTCCAAACATCCCCATTTTCGGTCATCTGGTCACCTATGTTCATGTGGCATTATTTGACATTAAAAAAAATACAATTTGGGGGCACTCGGGTGGCGCAGTCAGTTAAGCGTCCAACTCTTGGTTTCGATTCAGGTCATGATCTCAGCATCCTGGGATCAAGCTCCCCCTCGGACTCCACGCTCAGCACGGAGTCTGCTTGCGATTCTCTCATCCCTCCCCACCGTGTGTGCATACTCTCTCTCTCTCTCTCTTTCTAAAATAAATAAATAAATCTTTCAAAAAATACAATTTTAATCTGTGTTAGGTCATACTTGTTTACTTTGATATGCTTTTTCTACGGGTACCTTGTGTAGATCAGGTTACTGTGGAAAAGCCCTAACAAAGCTGTATATGGATTTTGTTAAACATTTAGCATCTGTTTCCCAAAATCCACTAGTGAAGGACTCAAGAGAGGTAATAAGGTGACCCAGTTCGTTTTATTATAATGACCTGTCGCCTGGGAAATGTGCACCTTGTGTGCCCCAGAAATACCTGACTATAACCAAATAGAAAAACAAGTCTTTAGAATTTCTCCCCAACATGGCCTTAGTTTACAACCAGCCAGTATATGATGAAAGTTTATGCTCCTTTTCCACATAAGTTATTTTTCCAACTGAAAATTGTTCCCAGCTGTTCTGACCCAGATGTGTTGGCAGCCCGTGCTGTGAGGGCCATTTTACAGGTGATGAAGCCCTCAGACAATAAAGTTTACAGAACTTGTACATAGCTGGTCTCCAATACAACGTTGGACTTCTAACACCGCCCCACCCCCACACCCCAAAAAAGGTAGTGATTTCCTGACACTTCACTTGGGGCACAGTTAAAAGGGGTTTCAGTGTTACAGACCCAACCGAACTTGCATAGGCCCCGGGCTTATGAAGCCAGAGTAGGATAAATTACCTAGCTTTCTCCTCGAGAATTCAGCCTGCTTTAGCTAAAAATAGCTCTGGACCAGTAAGAAAATGATCAGAAATTGTCTCTGGGATTTGGCTTCCAGGAGAGGTAAGTTATGATATCCAAATGGGCCCCCTGAGTTGCCATTCATCTTGTAGTTTTACACTGTCTTGTTCTAGTGTCTACCAACTTCACTCTTTCCTTCACACTTAAATGAAATGAGATGTAGAAGTTGATAAAATTAGTGCAATGTTATGTTTCATCAGGAAGTCAGAGGACAGCCAAAGCAATCGATGGTGAGCAGGGTAGCTATCTGTCCAGGTTTTTCTAGGACAGTGCCAGGCAGTTTAACATGTATCAGATGCTTCATTTTAAAACACGTCATTAGTAATACTGGAATCAAACACACGGGATGGGCTTAGTCCTGCACTTGGCATTCTCAGCCTCTACCAGTCCTGAACACTAGTGTTGAGACACAAGGGCGATACACACTGAGATCTCACTTTTTCTCCCGGTAAACTCGGAAGGATGACTAGCAACACCCTCTCCTCTTTCCCTAACCATTTCCTGATAAGGTGCAGCTCACACCGCCTTTGAGGACAGCATGATAAAACGCAGTGTGGCCAGCCACCAGTTCCTAGGGACTCGGGGGTGGTGAGTGATCCCGCTGTCCGGGAGTCCTGCTGTGGGCCGGGAGGTGCACTCACCAGCAGGGGCAGCGGGAAATGTGGGAAAGCCCAGGGTAGGTGTAAACGAGACACAGGCAGGAAATGGAGGCTGAGCAGCCCCGGCACAGAGCATAGACTATCGTGTGAATACTCTTGCTTACAGTAGTTTTGTCGCTTACTGTACGGTGTATCTACAACTATTATTTATTACACTGTTGCGTAACATCTTTTTCTCTTACAATAGACTCTTGGGGCAGCAATCAGCTTGGAAAGATCAAAGCACGTGTTTAGGGGAAAATTAAAATATTAAAGTTGTAGATAAATGAATAACTTGCATAAAATGCCTCTTGATTCTACTGTGGGGATATCATCATGAAACCCAGCAAACATAATTTTGCTGAAGAAACATCAGCTTTTACTTCAAAAGTGCGTTGCATACGTAGACTGTGCACAAAGATCACACTCTCACACAAGCAGCTGCACAGTTGTGTTTTCCTACACCCTGCGCAGCTGAGCTTTTATATGGACGCAGTGACCATTCTTCTAAACTACTTTCCCTCACTTCCAATCCCGGTGTTTCTTGTGCCCGACTGAACAATGAAGTATTAGCTGCTAATGAGTCGCCTTTAGCAGAAGTAGCGCTACGTAAACAGTGAATGACTCAAGCTCTCTATCAGGGTCGTCAGATACTTCAAATGAGAAATCTGTTAATTCTATTAATGGTTTATTTTTTAAAAAAACCTAATTCAGGGAATAAAATTAAACCTTTGGTAAGTTCATTCTGTCCAAGGTGAAAAATCTGACATTCTGATGGCTATTATAAATCCAGTTTAAAAGTTCATCATTGGGGGCGCCTGCCTTCAGCTCAGGTCATGATCCTGGAGTCCTGGGATCGAGCCCCGCATCGGGCTCCCTGCTCATCGGGGAGTCTGCTTCCCCCTCTAGCTCTGCCTGCCGCTCCCCCTGCTTGTGCTCTCTCTCTCTCTCAAGTAAATAAATAAAATCTTTAAAAAAAAATTTTTTTTTTAAAGTTCATCATTGGAGGGAAACTTTGTTTTTGAGGTGGTATATTTTGATGGCTAGAGAATCCTGGTAGAAACAGTATTCTTACTAATATAAGAACCTGTGGAGCAGAAATGTACTTGAACTGAGTAGTGGAACATATATAATTAGTACTTTTGTCCAAACAAGCTGTGGGGGTCTCTCAGGGGAAATGGAAGTAAGTAGTCAAACTTGACACAAAACACACACAAAGCAACTGGATCACAAAATTACCCTTTTTGCCTACCAAATGACTCAGAATATCTGAGTCTTTACGATAAATGATTTTCTTAAAATCACCCTAAGTGTTTTACAACTTTGGGTTGCATTTTGTTCAAAATCATTTGGAAGTCTTCAAAGTATTGAGTAAATGGAGTTTCTTTCTTTCTTTTTATTTATTTATTTATTTTCTTTTTTTTTTTTAATTCAGCTTTTGAGCTTGAAGCTTTTGGAAAATTGCAATTATTGAAAACCAAGACAAACAAGCAGGACAAGCTACATAATTTGCGGGGCCTAGCGCAAAATGAAACTGCTTGTTAAAAAATTAAGAATTTTAGGGTGGCAACAGCAGAACCGTCAGCCGAGCGTAGAGCCCTTCTAAGCACTGGGTTCTGTGCGTTGGACAAGTCCCAAGCCCATGAAGCCAGTTCTGCAAACAGGAAGACATTGAAATATACTCTGCAAAAGTGGGGGGTAGGGCACAATGAGTGCTCTAATGAAGTATTTTGAAATTCTATAATTGTGCCCTAGATGATCTCAACCTGTGAGAAGAATATTTTGATGGAGCTCCTATTTTTATTTGGATAAATTTAAATTCTGTCCCAGAATAGAATGTAATTGAGAAGGCCTACAATTTTGAATCATCTAAATTTGGTGAACCATTCAAAAGAATCATACATAGAGACAATTTATTCAACAAGTTGTATTGTAAAAACATTTGTCAAAAAAAGGAACTCTGAATGAAGGCCAAAATTACCTGAGCAAATATTTGGACCAAGTTATTTACACTTCTCAATATTTAAAAAAATTAGAATTGAGAATAGCCTTTGTTTAGCAGGATTGCTCTTGTCCCTGTAAAGAGAATATTTTCTCAATTAATATATTATGATCTATAGAGGAGTCAGTGTAAGTATCAGCAATTTCAAATTTTTTAAGCCCCAAATGCAGACAATTTTGTAGAAAAAGTTAAAAATGATAAAACTATTTAAAAATGGATTCTTCAGGGATGCCTGGGTGGTTCAGTCCATTGAGCATCCGACTCTTGATTTCAGCTCAGGTCATGATCTCAGGGTCGTGGGATCAAGCCCCACGTCGGGCTTGCACTCAGTGCAGAGTCTGCTTGAGATTCTCTCTCCCTCTCTTTCTGCCCCTCCCCCCACTCGAGGGAGCTCTCAAATAAATAAATAAATAAATAAAGGCTTTAAAAATACATTCTATAAAAAAATGCCATGACAGATAAGCTAAGAAATGGACTAAAGTACATAAATATATAACAAGAATAATTAATCTGCTGAAAAATTTTTTAATGTTCAGATCAATATAGAGAAAATTTTCCAATTTGCTTTAATATACACAGATATATGTTCTTTCATTTCTTCAAAAGAATTTTATATTTGAAGAATCCCTGAACAGAACCATTCTATAGGTCTGCCAATATAAGAAACCAATCTGTTGGTCAGTAAGTAAACTTTTCAGCAAGTTATCATTCAACTTATTTTTATGTCCCCCTTTGCTATTGAGGTATCTTGATTTGGTGACATATTACATCGTTCCCATAGTCGTGATGATCATGGCCACCACGTGTTAAGTCCTTGGGGTGAGCCAACACTTTGCGGGCATCAGCTCATCCAACCTATAAAACAAGCCTATGACAAGCAGTGTGGGATCAACCCACTTAACTGCAGAGAAAACTGTGCCTTCAGGTGGTTTGGCCACTTCTCTGGGGTCGTGGAGCCGGGAAAAGATTTGAGCCCCCGCCTCCTCTGACTCCCAGACTGTGCATGTCCAGCCATCCGTTTGATGAGTTCACCACAGACTCTGATTTAAGAGGACCATTGCCTGGTAAGTTTCCAGGAAGGAACCCAGATCTCAGATGTAATTGTCCAAACGCGGCTGCCTCTAAACAGGACAAATTTAGCTCTTCCTGAAAATGTAACGAGATCCCCTTCACTGGCCTAACACAGAAAAGGAAACAACTTTTCTCTGGAGTTATCAGGCCATTCATATATGCCTGGGTCTAATGCGGCTAACGGCGGTGAAAAACCCATGACTGTCTCCCCATCTGATGTCCCCTTCCTCAGAGCCGTAGGAACAGGACAGTAGATGCTGCGAGGTGCTGCCCAGGCTCCCCAGCAGGGCCGAGGCTCACTGCTAGGTGACAGCTGCTGAAGGCTCACAGCTGGGCCTGTCCCCGGGCCTTGCCCTCGGCCAAAGCCAACGGCCCAAGGTGACCCCTCCCTAAGAGCAGCCACCAGCGGTGACCGGTCCGTGCAGGGGTGCTCAGGCCTGGCCACCCCGGCTCTCTGTAGGATCATCCGGCACCTCGTGTTGCCCTCACGGTAGTTCAACTACTCCCTCTGTCCCCCCTTGTGTCCCAGCTAGCTCACTGGTGTCACCCGTTGAGCATTCCCTGTAAACTTCCCGCCCTCAGACCTCCATCTCAGTCTTTCCGGGTCACCCGACCTGGGACACTGATGAGGGACAGGGCACCTGTGACCAACTTCATACACTTTGTGTCTAACCCATGCGGCACCTCTACCAAGTGGATGTTATTAGCTTCATTTTATAGGTGATAAAACCCAGGCTCAGAGATACGGTGTTCCTTGCCTATAATCACACAGCAAGTGAGCCACAATTCAACATTTAGAGGCAGGACTTCAACCTCAAATTGCATGCAATTTACTACGTGCATCACACTATGCTGGGCCCCCAGTGGTTCCGATCATATTTTTATGCAGGGTAAGTTTCATTAAAATAAAAACTATATTTTAGAGATGAACGGAGAAACTCTATAAAGGGAGTATAAATAAATAAGTAAGAGATGTTGTTTGGTTACTAGCACTGTACTGATGTCAGTTTCCTGGCTGGGATGACAGACTCTGGTTATATAAGGTGTTATCACTGGGGGACGCTGGGGGACAGGTACAGAGGAACATACGCACCATACTATTTCTGCACCTTCTTGTGAGTCTAAAACTATTTTGAAATATGTTTAAAAATTTCTAAAGCAAAAAAAGAATGAGACATAAGAGATTCTGATGTCTTAAGAAAAACGTTCCTCAAAAGGGGAATTTAAAAGGTATTTCAGGGGCACCTGGGTGGCTCAGTCATTAAACGTCAGCCTTCGGCTCATGTCATGATCCCAGAGTCCTGGGATCGAGCCCCGCATCGGGCTCCCTGCTTCAGGGGGATGCCTGCTTCTCCCTTTCCCACTCCCCCTGCTTGCGCTGTCCTGTTCTCTGTCTCTCTCTCTGTCAAATAAGTAAATAAAAATCTTTAAAAAAATAAATAAAAGGTATTTCAGAATAATTGCTAAAGAGTGATATTAATCAGCTCTCAATAAGAAGTTAATATAAATACTTTCCTATGATCCACTGAGGGCTGAGAGAGACTTTTCCCCCTTTAAACTAACGATGTGCGATTAGGGCGGGCCCCAAGATTCTTTCCTAATTGGGGCTTCAAATAAAACAATCTGCTAGACCATAAACCCTCTCCCCTTAAAATGTGGAAGGGAATGCTCTTATGACACCTCCTCTTTTCATGAGGAATTCTAGGCAGAAGCAAGGGTGTGACCACAGGGGTCCTGTAATGTTGACCTGTCCCTACGGTTCTCTCCAGCCCTCCAGGGGGGCAAGCCTCCCCACCTTCACCTGGCCTTAGTCTCCCACCATTAGAACCGAAATCCCTCCTGGACCCTAAATGAAGGGACCACCCAATCAGCAGCTGCTGTGTCCATAAGGCTGTGGTACACGGGGCAGTCGTCCTGGAAGTCAGCTCAGCTCCTCCCCAGTGAGCTCTGTCCAGTACGGAGCAGCCTTGGGTGTGGGGGGTGAGGTACAGGATGAGACCTGGAGGGGAGGGAGCGGATGAGTGGGTTAAAACTCATGCTGGGAGTAGGATGGTTAGAACCTAGAGAGGAGGAGGCACAGGGAAAGAGAGGCACGAAAGATCATGGCCCAATCCCATTCATTAGTGTCTCCTGTCATCTTTTTTTTTTTAAAGATTTTATTTATTTATTTGACAGAGAGAGACAGCCAGAGAGAGAACACAAGCAGGGTAAGTGGGAGAGAGAGAAGCAGGCTTCCCGCTGAGCGGGGAGCCCGATGTGGGGCTCGATCCCAGGACCCTGGGATCATGACCTGAGCCGAAGGCAGACGCCCAACGACTGAGCCACCCAGGCGCCCCTGTCCTGTCATCTCTTGAGAAGAGCCTTTAAGTTGTGGGGAGCTGTTTCGCTCATGGTGGCATTTCCATGTTTTCGGAACTTCTAATTTTTACTTGAAAGTCCAAATCTTATCTTCGGCAAGTACCGACAGTTATTTTCTTTGACATGGCAAGCTCTCTTAATTCATTTTCAAGAAAATTTCTGCCAGCTGCCCAAGTCTGCATAACCACCAGACGTCTGTCACTCGCTCCTTCAGGTAAGAGCGGTGCTCCGTGGACCAAGCAGCTCATTCGGCTCCCAGTGCGTGTGCACCAGCGCCCTCCCTGGAGACAGCCTTGCTCATTCGGCTCCCAGTGCGTGTGCACCAGCGCCCTCCCTGGAGACAGCCTTGCTCATTGGGCTCCCAGTGCGTGTGC